>NC_087248.1:2101700-2361700 GCF_037042905.1 Lytechinus pictus | reverse complement strand
ATTATATCCCCAATTGTTTATGTTATTAATCATATATTCATTTAATATTTATGATGGCTTTTGTTCATTTCATTTTTTACCGTAGGATCTCATTTTCAAGTCGAAGCACTATCACGAGACATGCTTTGAAGCCCGCTACACATGTTCTATGTGTAAGGCATCTCTTGCAGACAAGGCCTTTGGTAACTGGGATGGACAACTCTGCTGCCTCCAATGTTACGAGAAGAACTTGGCAAAGAACTGTCAAGCATGTGGAGAATTAATAAAGCCTGGTATGTTCTAATCCAAGAAGGTTCTGGCATATTGTTTAAGATATTTTATAGGTTACCAGAGGATCATCTACTGACATTGATGAATGCAATCTACATAATTATGTTGCTGTAAACAAGACCAATGTAATATTAAGGACTACTAACTGACTAATTCTTTCCTAAATTTGTGTCAGAATAAATGTCATTGACTAATCTTTAATCTACCAATGCACCCATCTATATTTTAATCCCAACCCTGTATATATTACCTATCAACTCCCTACCAGTCCTCTACTGACCCCTACTAATCCCCTACCAATCCTCTACCAACCCTCCATCAATCTTCTACCAATCCTCTACCAATCCCCTACCAACCCTCTACCAATCCTCTACCAACCCTCCATCAATCTTCTACCAATCCTCTACCAATCCCCTACCAATCCTCTACCAACCCTCCATCAATCTTCTACCGACCCTCTACCAACCCTCTACCAAACCTCCACCAATCTTCTACCAATCCCCTACCAATCCTCTACCAATCCTCTACCAATCTTCTACCAATCCTCTACCAACCCTCTACCAAACCTCCACCAATCTTCTACCAATCCCCTACCAATCATCTACCAACCCTACATCAATCATCTACCAATCCTCTACTTACCCCTACCAATCCCCTACCAATCCTCTACCAATCATCTACCAATCCTCTACTAACCCCTACCAATCCCCTACCAATCCTCTACCAATCCTCTACCAACCCTCTACCAACCCCCCACCAATCTTCTACCAATCCCCTACCAATCCTCTACCAACCCTCCATCAATTTTCTACCAATCCTCTACCAAACCTCCACCAATCTTCTACCAATCCCCTACCAATCCTCTACCAATCCTCTACCAACCCTCCACCAATCTTCTACCAATCCCCTACCAATCCTCTACCAATCCTCTACCAACCCTCCATCAATCTTCTACCAATCCTCTACCAACCCTCCATTAATCTTCTACCAATCCTCTACCAATCATCTACCAATCCTCTACTAACCCCTACCAATCCCCTACCAAACCTCCACCAATCTTCTACCAATCCCTTTTCCAATCCTCTACCAACCCTCCTTTAATCTTCTACCACTCCTCAACCAACCCTCCATTAATCTTCTACCAATCTTCTACCAATCCTCTACCAATCCTCTACTAACCCCTACCAATCCCCTACCAATCCTCTACCAATCCCCTACCAACCCTCTACCAATCCTCTACCAATCTTCTACCAATCCTCTACCAACCCTCTACCAATCCCCTAACAATCATCTACCAATCCCCTACCAACCCCCTACCAACCCTCTACCAATCCTCTACCAATCCTCTACCAATCCCCTACCAATCCCCTACCAACCCTCTACCAACCCTCTACCAATCCTCTACCAACCCTCTACTAACCCTCTACCAATCCTCTACCAATCCCTATACCAATCCTCGACTAATAATTTGTCATTCTCTACTTAAATATGTAGATCTTGTTCCATGGAATAACTTCTTTGAAATACTCATTTAAGATTCCTGTGGGATAATATGTTTGTAATCAGAGATTTTTAGCTGCCATAACAGCAATAAATGTTTCAAATTTTCCAATGAGTTGAGGGACCAAATTCTAATGATGAAAAAATGTGCATCCCCATCAAAAAAAAAAAAATATCTCCATGATATGGTAATCATTTGTTCAAGTCAAAACAGAGTATGTGATCAGATTAAAATTGACTAACTAATGCTCCTGATAGATAACATATGTTATGTGCTAGTATTCTCCTCAAGTTAAATATGGAATTAGGGCTTATACTTTTATTCAATTTGAATTGCTATCAGACATGCTTCTTTCTTTCATATTCAAAGATAGGAAATATTTTTCTGTCAATACAATACGGAAATCTCTTTTTAAGTCTTGCATTCTTGGGAGTCAATATACAAACAAATCAGTTGAAATGTGGATGATGTATCGTGAGAGTAATAGAAGGTAATATCATCACAGATGGTATGTCAGTATGTGTTTAGGGTTCAACAACATTCTTACCAGATGAGGGAAAGACTGAAGAAACTTGGTGAGAATGCAAGGAATTCCTTGAATCACGCGAAGCCAGACGACTCCGTCCATCCCACGCACACACTGATGGGGAGGGATGACATGTGGGCATATGACTGTTAGAGGGAGTTGTTGATATCATAGCGGGGTATATCCTCCATATTAAATTGGTTATATTATCCTCTCAGGTGACAGCCAAAATTCAAAGGAAGTGAAGCGTGAGGTATGAAGGTATCTTCCACCTTGTCTGGTGCTTCACAGAAGATTGTTAACAGACAAAATATATCTCAACATGTCTGCTGTGAAGTTAGAGGGTTTATAATGATGGAATTCCAACAATATAAATACCTTGATTGACCAGTTGTAATTTTCCCTTGCAGTGAATAAATGCGGTACCTAGGGATTATTTAGGTATCATTAGGGAGATACAGTAGTGAGAAGCATGTCTCAAGAAGATTTTGATTTACACATTTTCTATCACCTTTTATATTGTCCATCTATCTATAATTTAAAAAAAATAATAATAATATGTATATATTTCCAACCATTTCCCTCTCCGGATGCCTCATTTTTTCCTTCTTCATTTCTTAAACTATACAATTAACTGGCTATGATATCTAATCGACGTGTTGCTTTGATAATACCATATCACAAGATCACTGTAGCAAATAAAATAATTACTTTTTTATTCTTAACACAATAAGCACATTTAGTATATATGTTCTTTGTGTAACAGTTACTGAACCTTTTCCCCCTGCAATTGATACTCCAGCTTGCAATATTTTAGCTTACTGCTCAATTTTTTTTATTGCAATGTTATATAGCAGAGTGATATATTAATATTCATGGATTAATTTCTTAATTAGTGACATCATGATAATCTATTAATTTATATCAGAAAGTATCATACACATTTACCCTCACTGATTTGCTCCAGTCACATCTGCGAAACTGACTCCAGTCCGATCAAAGTTATTACATTATTCTCAATGACATATCATCGGTCGGTTTGGAGTCGGTTTCGTTGGTGTGACTGTACTAGCAACACCAATGTTTTTTGTAATGCACTTACTACCAGCTTAGAATGATTATCCCAGTAGGATGAAATTCTGACATGATTAATTCATTGACTCATTGATACAATAATCTATATTTAGAGATCTTTATGCAATAATGATAATAATAGAAGTGATTGTGGCTCATTAGATAAGCCTCAGGTACAGGGTTAAAATCCCACTGCAGCACTCGCGTCCTTTGGCAAGGCAGTTATCTACATTTGCCACTCTCCACCCAGGTGTAGAACATGAGTACCCAGTAGGAAGAAATTCCTGGAATGCTTGTGCATCCGATCAGGGTAGCCATGCTAAAGCAAAATAGTATGCAGCGGTTAGAAACATTGTTTTAAGCGCTATATAAATGTTGCATATTATTATGTCAAAATGCAATAATATGTAACCATTGCTTTTTATAGTCATGCACATTCACTTTGTCACAATGTTGTTTATGCACTTACTAGAAATTGTCATTGTTACATGTCTGTGTGACCTAGATTACCTGTCCTTTTTGTTCGTATAGGTCAGGCTGGCGAAGGTAACACGATTTCTCACTATTTTTGCATTGCGCCTTGCGAAACTCATGGGAAAGCACTAACTTTTGCGTGTGTTTTAATCCCCTTCGTTATGTTTTTTTTTTTTCATTTTAAATTTTGTAATAGAATTTAAAGAAAAGTTTATCAATTCATATTTCCAGACCCTTTTCAAAAATAGAGATAATCACTGGAGCATGTATTTAATTATTTTGATAAACTATCGTCACCAATATGTGAAATATATTTGACAATCAGTTCTTAAATGATTGCCAAATGATGTAATCACTTTTTTCATCAAAGCAGGTTATTTCATATATTTTTAATATGACTTTTAAAGATATTGGACTGCTGCTAAACACAACTGCCAAATCAGCTTTAGTCAAGGAAGAAAATTTACATCATCTTGCAATATGTGGAGTAAATCAGATAATAAATAAGTAAACCATCCAGTTCTTTAAAAATTAAATTTTAGGGGATGTTTTATATATATACCCTCTCATCTACTTATCCAAATTATCAGAGAGTAAAAATAACATACAATATAATATTAGCATGTATTGTTCAATTATAATTTCCCTCCAACCTATGTTATTGACTATAAAACAATTTCTGGGTGGTTTTTGTAGGCATGTTGATTCCTCATTTTTGTTTTGTGTTTAGTGTGTTAAAACTTACACATTACAATTTACCTTTTTTTTTGTTCTCTCTCATTGTTTAAACATGAAGAGATGTTTGCCTTGATACATTCCATACATTGTCATTCCAATCTTTGAATACTCCAATTTCAGATTTTGGTCAAGTTTGTCACTCAGAGTACATTTGCTATTCTTAAAAGTTCTTGATTTCATACAAGTATGAAAAGTCATTCATGAAAATTCATTCCAAGTTTTGTGCTGTACACTTGTTATCAATCAAAACCATGATTATATCTCATGCAAAACAATTAATCATTTATTGGATACTTCATACCATTCCTACTGGCTTCTGGAATTATGATATATCATTTTCATGTCCCCTTACTTAAATCATAAATATGTAAGTGAAAAAAGTTTAGAACGGTTTTGGGTCTTTTTTTCTTATATTCATACACTAATGATGTTTGACCTTTTTATATTCAGACTCTAATCAAGGATTGTTATTAGTACAATATTGAGGTTTTTTCATATTCTCATCTCTGATATACCTCACTATTGGGTTACAAACATCTCTTGAATAATACCAAATCTGATTTGATCATTTCACATTCTCTCAAAGGACATACGTGTAGACAATATATTTTGGCCTGGTTTTGCTGGTTAGATATCCACTTTCTTTTTAGGGGTATTACAAATAAGAAATAAATCAAATTATGATATATGTGTTCATTCTTTATGTTGAATAGATTGATTCAGTTGTCACCCAAAAATTTTAGTGGTGGATTTTTTTTTTTTTTTTTTGGGGGGGGGTGGCTGACTAGTCAATTGAGTTGAAGGGATTCCAACACTACCGTTGTCATATCACTTTCGTTATCAGTGGTAAAATTAGTGCTTGACGGACAGGTGTAATAATAATCAATATCCCGTGGTGGAAAGTTCACACTGAAACTAACCACCACAATGAAAATACTGATGATGTCAATGATGATGACGATAATGATGATGGTGGTGCTTTTCCTTGAATTATGGGGATAATTGGCGCTGTATTATGCTTATGGGATGTATTTTAATGAGTAGTGAATGGAAAGTTATCGAATACATCAAAGAGTTTTTTTTCTCCTTTGTTTCATTATTTATTTCACTCATAGGTTTGCTTGCCGCTGCACCATGCACATGCACACTTACCCTCATACAATGACTTAATTGTATTATATTCCCTATGGATTAATTGTTATTTACAAATTATGTATTTCCTTTTCCTTTGAATATTAAACACACTCCCCCTCCCTCCCTCCTCCCCAGAAAAAATATCTTATCATAACAGAACCCATTGTCCTGATTTATTTTTTATTTTGTGTTTTTCCTTTTCACTCCCCTCCCGTCCCCTCTCTTTATCCATTCTGCTATCATTCTATCTTTTCTCTCTCTCTTTCTCTCTTCTATTTTCATCCTTTTCCTTTTCTCTCTTATTCTCTTTATTTTTCTCTTTATCTATCTATCTATCTATCTATCTATAGATCTATTTATCTATCTATCTATCTATCTATCTAGGCCTATCTATCTTTCTATCTATTTATCTATCTTATGTCAATAGGTTCCGCCTACTTTGTTGCATCCGCGTTCTTGAAGGTCATCTGAATGACAAACCATGTGCAATGCGAGCGAGGTGTGCGCTGGGATAATCCACACGTAGATCGGTATTTTTCTAAATTTCAAGGAATAACGTACCAATGAATAATATAATTTCAGAATTTTTCTGTTAAATAATAAACGGTCATGAAAAACATGTTAAAACTACTGTACATAGCATATATATGAATATATTTAACAATTTCTTTTTGCAATTAATTGTTCATTATTTTGAAACATTTGCATGAAATTCAAATTGGCACCAAGGAGAGGTTCTCTTTCCCGGCTGCTCTTAGCCAGAAGTATGACATACTACATTGAGGAAATTGGCCAGAATTCTGTGCAGCCAATGAAAAGCCGCGATAGAAAGATCCAAACTAGAAATTGTATTCTTTCAAGAAACGTTATAAGTGGTTAGTTTTCGCTTTCAGAAACACTCCGAACCAATCACCAAAAACCCCTTATCTTTGTGCATTGATGAATTTATAGAAACATGTGTAAGTAGGGTGGTTTGGCTTGTGTTAACATCAATAAACAGGTCATTTTCAAACAAAGTTGGCCAGAACACTAGAGAACAAACAATTCATGTACAGTAGAGTTTTTTTACACTTAGTTTCTTATAAAGTTAAACTGAAGAAGATATAAGTGTTTTAAAAGCTGAGAATTATGGGGTTTTTGTGATTAATGTACATGGTTATATGGTAGAGGCTGCAGATGATACGTGCGTGCGCAGAAGGTTGAGTTGGACTCGCGGTACACTCACCCGATGCAACACACTTTTTGGTATGCCTATCTCTCTCTCTATCGATCTATCTATCTATCAATCCGTCAGTCCGTTCGTCCATCTATCTGTTTATCTATCCTTACTTTGAAGTCCTACTTGAAATTTTCTTTGCACACAGATCAATAGACAAAATGTTGGCCTACTATAAAGTCTGCCCATGTAATAAACAAGGATAGAGACAATTGTGAAGAAAATGTACATGTGAATATTTGAAATTTTTAGTGAGGTTTTTTAATGACAGGTGAATCAAATTGTGCAAGATGCCTAGATATATGTTTCTCATTATACAGGTGTAGTAAGTTGGTACTTGAAAGATGTCTGTTTGTGATTGCATTATCAAGGCAGCTGGGTTTTAATAATTGGAGAGATACATATCTACATTTCCCTATCTACATTTCCCTATTTCATTTTCCATGTAGTATTTTCAATTGTATTTTCATAGCAAGAGATTCAATCTATATTTGAGAATCATTGAGAAATCAAGGGGTCTGTTTCATGTACACTAATGACAAAGGTAAATTTGCTGCTTGGTAATTACCATGGAAACTTATTTCGACTGGCTGCTGAGCCCGCTTTTAAAAAGTATGACTTTGAGTCTTATTGATCAATACACTGTAGTCCTTTTAGCATGGGAGGCGCGATAGCTCAGTCGGTAGAGCGGGGGTTTCGGATTCCGGTGACCCCGGTTCGATTCCCAAGTGGTGCGCTAGTGCCCTTTGGTAAGGCATTTATCCTCATTACCAGGTCCCTCGGAGAGGACCTTAAGCCATTGGTCCCCTTGTTTGCTTGCTCACAGGCATTCGTGCTTTCTTAGCAGTCAGGTAAAACAACCTCGGTATAACATAACATAACATAACAACATAACATGACTTGATCAATACGATGATGCCTTCTATTCCACGTGTTACTAGACATTTGAGTGTGACTCAGTGTCACACTTAATTCGTTGTGGAACACCCCCCCCCCCCCCTCGAAGTAGTAACCAAAATTGCAAGTTCTTCTGATGCAGGCCCCTTGCTCCTATGATAATTCATTAATAGGAATGTAAGTTATTAAAATGAGTTACCCACATTCATAATTTTACATGCAAGTGATTTGCACCAATCTCTGACTTGCTCATTCTTTGAAGCACTTGTGGATGAAATACATGTAAAAACAGTCATGTGTTATGTAGACAAAGAGAAAAAGAGAGTATTATTCTTTGACTGTTCATGTCATCATCGCATCATCTTTATTGATATAACATCTCCATTTCTCAGATCAGCTTCTGGATATCTTGTATTTCAATTCTAGTTGTAGTCCAAACCATGACAATTTGAGAGACCTATTAAAGCTACCTGATAGAATGAGAGGGTTTATTTTCAATTGGTCTAATGCCAATTCGTCCAATTACCAACTCGTCCAATTACCAACTCATCTACTATCATTGGTCTACCATCAGTTTGTCCACTATTCACATGGTCTAAATGCCATTTTGTCCACTCACCATTTTGTCTAATAACCAGTTGGTCCGATAGCCATTTAGTCCATATACCATTTGGTCTACTTGGACTAAGTGTTATTTGGGTGAAATGATGAAAATAAAATTTGTATTAGACCCACTGGTTATGATACGAAATGGTCATAGACAAACTGGTGATGAGATGAAGTGATGATTGGACCAAATGGTTATTAGACCAAATGGTTGCTAGAAGAAATGTTGATGGATGGAATGCATTAGACTAAATGAAGGTAGACCATGTGATGAGTGGACAAGTTGGCAATAGACGAATTGGCAATTTACCAGAAGAGAGCATCTCTTTGATGGATTTCTAGCATTTTTTATTAAAATTTCAATCTAATATTCCATGGAAGCCGTAAACCTATTCGCTAAATACCATCAAATTTTATTATTTCTTTTTTGCTAGGAATGAAACGTCTTGGTTTCCAAGGCAAGGAATGGCATGACAAGTGTTTTAGATGCAAGGTTTGTGACAAACATATTGGAGGAGGTAGCTTCGTACCCAAGGAAGACAATATCTACTGCAGTTCATGCTACGAGGAGACCTTTGGTACTAAGTGCGCTGGCTGTGGCAAGGTGAGGGCGCTCTTTTTTCACTCTCTTTTTTGCTCTCTTCTACATTCAGGGGTGTGAGAGTTCAGATTTTTATCTGATTTCAGATTTTTTTGTTTTGATTTTCAGCTTAATTTCAGCTCATTTTTGGCCTTCCTCTGTACAAAAAGTATGGGAGCTCTTTCTATTTCAGACTTTTTCAACACTCTTCAGCTTTTTTCAGATATTTTTATTTGTGACCACTCAAACCCCTGTACATTCTGCCTTACCAAAAAGCACATTATTTCCTCATCATCTAGTAGTTGACCAGAAAGTGTGTATTCTTCTGCTTTCAAATCAACAAGAATTAGGAACTGATTATTAACACCCCCCTAGAATTTTTTTAGATTTTGAAGTGAGGACCGAGGGTTTCAATGTAACAAAAACAAGAATTTAACATTAGCTTGGAACACCTAATTATTTGCAGTGTATCCTCTAGGTCTGATCTTAGTATTATCCCATTTTGTATTTTTCTTCTCATAGATCATCTCTACCGGTGGACTTCAGTATAAGAATGAGCCTTGGCACAGAGAATGCTTTGGTTGCGCTGAGTGTGGCAAGTCTCTGTACAATACTCGCTTCACTGTCAGAGATGATAAGAGACTCTGTGCTGATTGCTTCGGAGAGAGGTACGCTAGGAAGTGTTCGGAGTGCAAGCAACCCATCGTTGGTAAGTACCTGGGCTTGGTTTCACTTGAGACTCATGAGATACCAATTGATCATGGGATATTGGATGAACCCAGTATTTATTTAGTTTTAATTGTGACAGTTGTTACTAAAAGGGCTAAATATAGATGCTACTTAATTAGAAGTGTGAGCTAAATATTGATACTAGTGACATGTCTGGGTTTTTTTAACCCCCCCCCCCACGAAATGTTAACATTATCACCAATAATATGATACTTTTTCATAGTCATATGGATTGAAAGAAGGAGATACAGACAGATATACGTAATACATAAACACAGAGAAAGAAGGGGATAAAGACCAGCAAAGATTTTTAAAAAAAATCACGCTCTTTATGTTTTTCTTCATTATACCAGCTTGAGGCATTCGATACACAAGTTAATATAATATTGATATTTTTTTTTCTCTCTTTTTTCCCCAGGTCAAGGTGGAACTAAATATGTCTGCTTTGAGCAGAGGAATTGGCACAACAAATGCTTCAACTGCAAACGTTGTCAAGTCTCACTGGTCAATGAGTGCTTTGTGACGGAAGGAGAAGATATTATTTGCCCTAACTGTGCACAAGGCTAAAGAAGAAGTACTTCCTGAAACCTGGCCCACCTTACCCCCTCCCCTACCCCTTGCCGTACAATCCCTCCCACCCTATACCCCCACACCCAACCTTTAGGCCCCACCCTTATTATGTAGTAATTCAATCAGAATATTAATTGCTAGTTTATCATTTCTGCCACATTTTCCATCATTTATTCTTTTGACCATATTTCAGACATGAATTTAATGAATGGCAGTGGATTGAATTCTGTTGTAATCATTGAAGTTTATGATAAAACTTTTGGATTAATTCACAATTTTTTTTTCCACCCAAAGTGTTGAAACATCAATTTGGTTTTAAACCAACTATCCAATTTACTCCAACAATGCATGTACATGCTAAATATACATTTGAAGAATACTCAGTTTGAATGAGCAGTGAATATATACATAATTGCTTTATTGATCAGTAGAATTTTCAGATGTTTTTGTCAAACATCACCAGACAATGAAAAAAAATACAACGTGAAGCAATATATGCATTCTGCCCCAACAAAAGTTTTTGTATGGTTTGAAAATTAAATGAATGAAATTCATACTGGCTTTACCTCTAATGTGATGAAAATTTGGTCATTTCCTTTTTGATCATTTAATTATTTCAAAAAATATGAGAGATGGATATGAAAAGTACTGCATGGAGATAAGGTAGGCGGTGGTTGACGCTATTATTGGATTTGAAATTTCTTTTCAATTGAGCTCTTGTATGCATGCTTATGAGTTATGATTTACATCTTGTTTTGAAGTAGGAATGATAAACTAGCATACCAGACAAAAGTATATATAATGAAATATTGACTCTATCTATAGTACTACCGATCTTAATATTGTAGTTATTACCGACAGTCTCTTTATCTTGGACAAAATTGAAATAATTCATCTTTAAATCTATTTATTTATTGTTTAATCAATTGAACTTATGTGACTGTGTCTGTAATAGAGCAAAGAAAAAATGAAAACATGCCTTGGCAGTACTGTCTTGTTGGACTTTTTTATGTCAATAACACAAGTACTATTTACTAGATTGTTGTATTTATAAAAAAGTAATAAATCATGAAAAAAATAGAATAAATTATGCATATGATTTGAAGGAAAATACTTTTAAATATAGTATTTATTACTGTTACTCCATTGCATAATATCTGCTTGATGTAGGGAAATGCAGAGAACAAATCATGTATTCTTATATATCTAGCTAAAAATATGCAGTGATTTTTGTTGATAGTGTATGTTGAATGAAGGAAATGTACATTTTGATTAATTTATTATGACAATTGCTCACTAAATATTGCAATTTAGTTTGTAGTATGTTTATGTTTTTATGAATTTTAAACTTTTTTTTGTTTTGATCGTGAAGTGCAAAAACCAATATTGTAGATAACTTAGTCTTTGTATGATATTATATTTCATTTTAATGTTGTCAGTTATTATACTGACACACTGCATAGCAGCATTATTGTGGATGCATAAGACTTGCATTTAGTGGCAAAGAATAAGCCAAGTTTTGCCTCACATTACAACAAGCTTTTCTTTCATAACTTCTTGCCTGACACTATCAAACAATTACATAACAGGCATTGTAATAAACTTATTGTTGTCATCTTTTTATCTAATTTTAAACTGATAAAATGAACTTCTTCATGTACAGAGAAATATCTTAATCTTCAACTCTTTGATATTTCAATTAGATTTTTATATACTTTAAGATAAAAATCATACATTTTTTTTCTTTCTATCAATGAAATTGTAAATAGGATATGTTTAGTTTATTAGACAAGTAATATTACCTACACAACTGGTTAAGAAAAAGTCATCTGATTTTGAATGATCTCTTCTTACAATATATGTAGCTATATACAAATCAACATTTCACAGTAAATTGTGCAAAAGGAATTTTATTTGTTCACTTGCTTATTTTCAAGATTTCTTCATTAAAAATAAAACTATATTCCATTCTATTCTTCTAACGATTTTTTTTCTGAAGAAAAAAATGTTGCGGCAAGGAAAATCACTGAACCAAGTCTTGCTGCAGTCACGCCAACGAGACCGACTCCAAACCGATCGACGGTACGCCATTCAAAATAATGTTATTACTTTGATCGGTCTAGAGTCAGTTTCGTGGCCTGACTGAAGTATTATTAGAAGTGGGTTTTATGATGTTACTGTATTTATTACAGCAATACAACATTATTGTATCAATGTTACAATATCAGAATTTGCTTTTTTATAGTGATAGATATGATCATTTCTGATTCCTGATAGTGTATCATGAAGCAATAATATTAATATTCTGGAAGACGATATGAATGGAGAATGTCGATTGATTGTTGCTTGTAATATAGGCAAAGGTACAATAATCAGCGAGTTATATCAGAACTATGTCAGAAGTCTGGAAAAAGAAAATTGTGATAATAGGAGTGACAAGAATGGAATGCTTGTCATTGTATTTTTTATTAGGAATATCAATGATGGTTTAACTTAGGATTCTGAATACTGTTAATGAATCTTATTGAAAGTAGGTTAAGTCAGGAGAGATAATAATCATTAATTTTTTTTCCAAAAAAAAGCCAATTGACATCGTCAACTTTTAGTCATTTCCTCAAGTTAGTTTGCAGTATTAATCTTCCTTCTGAAATACTCTGAAAAAAAAATGTTTTGCTCATTGTGAAATCATACTTGGTGTAAATGTACATAATTTGACATAATTTTGAGAAGGTAAATCAATTTTGTCTTTTCTACATATCTGGTCTTCATTGCAGAACTTCATAGCAATATTCAAGTCTTATAATGATTATAATTGAAAGTTTATATACAACCTTTATTGCAATGAAAATGAAATCATGTATTAAACATCAGACTATTAAAGAGAGCAAGGCTTGACAATCAATAGTATCTTTACTTTTTTTTCTCATTTTGATAAATTATTTCAAGTTCATTCTAATTAAATTTTCCAATACAATTATGTAGTGTGATATTAATTTAGTAGTCTTTCATTAGCTTTTGTGGATATGACCGATTATTTCTTGTAAAATGAGATGTTCCCTTCTTCGAAATTACCTTTGTATTTGTATCAAATAATAATAATATACTTTCCAACTGATGTACGCCTGCAGCTTTTAATTGATTAGAAAATTGCAACATCTCATGAAAATTAGTTTATAAAATGATAGAATCTCTGTGATCCTTTCTGTCATTAAAAACTTTCTAAGATATCAAAATTTCAGTTTTTAATTAACAAATTGGTATTTTCTTTCAAATAACTCGCACACAAATGAATCTCATAATTTGCTAGATCGTAATGAATGTATGATACAAGTTAGTAGTGTAAACTTAGCAATATTGCATGAATGAGCAGTTTCATGTATCTTGTAAGTTCAGATGATATATCAATGCATAAACTCTCGTTGAATTATTTATTATTGATATCATTTTACTTTTCTAAATCAGTGTTGGGCTCGTAAATGAGATACATACATTGATGAATTAGTTTCTGATAAATTAAAATGACTGGTATTGTTTAGGTAAACTATGAGTTTTATTCTTCCTAGATATGTATAGTGTGCATTAAAATTCTCTTCCAGACAGTTTTAATCTAATCAATCAGTGTTATCATGGTTATTGTGTATCTTTGTTCTATTTTTTTTTCGTGTCTGTGTGAGTGATATATGCTGGCATGTGAATTCTATTGGAGATCATCTGCTGAAAGCTATGTCTATGACAGATCATTTTAAAGTGGCCAATTAATTAATTTGAAATCCTTTTCCGAATAGAAAATAAAGTTATTTTGTGTGAAGGCGAAGTAATCTTGATATTCCCGGGAGAAAGTGCAATGTACAATGAAAGTATAATGATGGTGCTGGTGATGGTGCTGGTGATGATGGTGCTGGTGATGACGATGGTGATGATGATGATGGTGCTGGTGATGATGACGATGGTGCTGGTGATGATGATGATCATGATAATGGTGATAGAAATGATATGGTGTGATGATGAAGTCCCTGTTCAGATGTTTCCATTTAAATCAAAAAACCAATTGAAGTTTAAGACTGCTAAAACTATGGGAAACCAAAAATGTAAAGACTTGCTAACATTTGCATATTTCCTAAATTTACACTGTTCTTTCTTCACTCTTCAACAAGTGGATTTTTTGTTCAGACATTCGCAGAGTGCCAAATGTGCTGCTTGCAGCTCTACAGTCTTAGATTATGTTATACTTAACAACACATAGTTAAACACAGCTTTAAACTAGAGATTAAATTAAACTGGATTTCATATTATGGGCCTATCAAACTTATTACAAGGTAGACTCGACATTCGAACATGAAAAGACAAGATAATTCTGATAGTTTTACATGTAAATATTTATTTCATCACTATTTACAAAATGCAATCAATATTACTTCAATTATGTATGAGTAGATCATATGGCTGGAGTGGCAAGGCCTCATTTCTCATATATCAATTTTTGATTGATGATTAGACAATAAAGTTATATTTACGGGTCCAGTTTAAACCAAGCCCTATACAGTCAAGCCGGCTTTAATAGGGGCCAATTTTCAATAATAATCACAATTTCAGACCTGCCAATCTCTGGGAATGAAAAACTGTATTATGTGATTTAAAAAAATGTATTTTTCCCCAAAAAAGTGTATTTCATAATAAAATGCTTGGCGCACTTGCTCAAGCTGCATGCAAGCTAAAATGCACACTGCTCTTGCAGATGAAAAAAAACATTGAAACATGTGTATATCTTCAGTTCACCCTGGTTTAAACAAAATGATTGAAAAAAAAAAGGTACCTGAAATTACATTGATATTTGTGTACGTTTTATGAAAAAGAGACATATAGAGATGATTTTTTTCAATAAATTACGATTTAAAAAAAAATATATATATACCGGTATATATATTTTTTTTAAACAAAAAAGGTATTTTTAAAAGGAAAAACGTACTGCCATATTTTGGTTGCAAAAACGTACTAAATACGCCTAAAACGTACTGGTTGGCAGGTCTGCAATTTGTCTTTCAATAATTACTGTATTTCGTATTGAAACATATATTCATGGAACCTGCACAGAAAGACCACATCTCTTATCTCCCCTTGGTAGTATTATATACAAGTTTCACTGTATTACGGAAATCTGTCTATGAAGGCAACCAGGTGGGTGTTTCATAAAGCTGTTTGTAAGATACGAATGACTTTACGCGAGACTGGTGATCCTTTCTTGTGCTATGCGATATCCATATAGAATTGATTTATGACCTAAGAACATGTCCCAGTCTTGCGTAAAGTCGTGCGTAACTTTACGAACAACTTTATGAAACACCCACCAGGTCATGAAGACTGTTTTTCTTATCTCTCTTCCATTGAATGACCAGTCTGTATCTCCATAAATGATTCCATTATGATTCCCCAGGAAACTAAACACTCTCCCATTGGATAAATTAAACATGGCAGTCATGTTTAATATTTTTCCCTAACATTTGACCCTTTTTTTTAGATATAAGGCTTTGTTCCCTTGCAGAGACATTTCTCTTTCATTAAAACTTACAAAGGAGTTTACAAACAATATATTATATAATATTAAAAAGCATACATGTACAGTACATCTATTGCTAGAAACCTGCTGATAAGAAAAATACATAACCTATTTACGACTGGGCTTGCATACATGTATGCTGGGATATAAGGAAAATGAATGTTTCAGCAAAACCAGCCAGACTCCAATGGTTTAGATTCAACACATTCATATTCAAAGGGTTATAGGAATATACATGTATGTTAGGCATCCGCAAAGTATATAAATATAATCACTTGTAGAATTTAGAATTTATCACAAAAATAATGTGCTGCATATTTAAATAACATTGCAACAACAATAACATCGTAAACAACCATGATACACTTGAAAATATTCACAAGATTAATTAGACCTAAAGCTCTAGTCTCTGTTTCTTGACTGTCCCATAAGAACACATCTGGCTTCACTATACCTTCTCTTAACAGTAAAAAGAAATGTTTAGAAACCCCTCTAAACTGATGTATTTCAGCTGTCTAGAGACTGATAAGCTTTCAAAATTATAATCTTTATATCACAGACATAAATATATCTATAAATACACATAAGGAAACAAGAACACTGAAATACCTCTTAAATCGTTGCTTATATAATAATAGAAATCTATACACTGGTTTTCCTACATTAATGTCATATTATTATTTTTTTTTGGGGGGGGGTATTTTAAAATGAAAATTCATGCAAATATCAATGTGGATTTATTGCCTTCTCAGCATTCCAGGTGGGTGTTTCATAAAGCTGTTCGTAAGTTAAGAGCAGCTTTAAGAACGACTGGTGATCCTTTCTTGTGGAAAATGGTATATTCATTGGCGATGGTTAAGCGCGAAAGAAAGGTTCACCAGTCGTTCTTAAAGTTGCTCTTAACTTACGAACAGCTTTATGAAACAGCCCCGAGATCTAATCTAATGAAAGTATCCACATTGTATCTTACGAATACCATATTATTCAGTTATATTTAAATCTAAATATAAATATATCTTGAAAAAATATATATACTAAAGAAAAAAAAACAAAGAAGAGAACTTACATATTTGTTAGACACAACCATATCTAGTTGCTAAAGCTTCCTCAAAATGAGAAACTGTCTTGAGTACTAAGCGATGATGTCACAAAAGAACATAATTTAAATTATTTTTTTTTTATTTATTTTTTTTTCTGCATTTCTGTGTGTTTGGAACCATGTCTCATTGGAACATAATGAAAACATATCCCCCCCCCCCCGGCCCAAATTCTGTTGGGATCAGATCATTGGGGGTCTGAGAATAAAGCTAGTTGAATATCAATACCCTGGACCACTATGAAGCTATTCATGTTAAAATTTGCAGTTAGCGTTTTCACCATGGTACACCAAAATATGCTCCTGAGAATACTGAAACACAAAATTAAAAAAGACGACATTGCATTTTAGTTTTCTATACTTGCAACTTCACATTTTCTTTGTAATTTCCAAAAAAGCCGAGTTATTGAGACAAACATTTACAAGCATTCTAGAAAAGACAAATCGCAAAAATATGTTGTATTTTAACAATATATATGTTCATTCCTCTAAATGAACGTTTTAAAAAAATTAAAAAACTCAAGCAACTATGGTTAGAGCCTACCTGAAATTCGAAGGAAATGTTCATTCTATACTCTTCAGGAGCAGTCTTTTGTCTACATGGTGCATTTTATGATATCCAGGAAGGGATATCATATTCATTTCTTCAAAAGAGGCTTTATGTGACCTGCCATCACAAACCAACAATAAGTCACCCAAAATGAATTTTGAGATTTACATTGAGTTTGAAAAAGCACATTCTAAGCTTTAACATGATATATATTTGATCAACAATAATCCATACAAGTATTTGATTAAATGTAGATGAAATTCACTTAAGGAAAAAACAAGCATGAGATGTGCACACTGTGCAATTTCAATGTAACTTCCAGGCAGTCCGAAAAAAATAAAAATGTGTCAAAGAAACCCTTCTGTCTTTGTTTCTATTCAACTTTACAACTTGAACTTTTGACATAATGAAAAAGAGGAATTTCTCTTTCAGGTAGGCTAACTCTTTGCTTTTTTAACACTAAATTATTATTTTTCGGATATTAACCCTTTCCACACGTACTTCGCACCAATGCACACTCGGTGCCGTGCGAACTTCGCATTTCACACTCAACAAACAATGCGTTGTTTCCCTCCCTGAAAATAATTCAGTACAGATGGGTTCATGGTCCAGCGCACAAAGAGTTAAAAGAAAAAATTTCCAGGCGACTTATTATTGGTTTATCGTAGGGGTGGCTCGTCACATAATTTTATGACACACCTCCATTGCCTAATAATGGGTGGCTACTATAAAGAGAACAAATTGTCTTAAAAGTTCCTGTGCATATCAGACGTAGATTGAGACATTCTTAGCTAACTTCAAACAGGTCTTCTCCATATTCAGTTCATACACATACCGGTAATTATTATTGAGAGGGAAATCATAATTTTGTTAAAAGCTATTGAAATCATTTAATCCAATTGGCCGAGAGCAAAAAATCACTGAAACAACTAATGATTCATACAATGCTCTGCAGTAGTCAAATGGTTAATAGCCAATTAAATCATGTATCTTTTTTAATACAAGCAAAGAGTTCATGGATGATGATTTTTATACATGATACTGCTTTCAGTTACATGTATATAATCCTATAGCCCATCATACATTAAACCATCTGTCTGCAATCTGATTATTTAATTCTTACAACTTACTAAATATGAAACATAAAAACGTTAAAAAAATATATAACATTCAAATTTACCAAGTTAAGATCCATGAATAATATGAGCTATTATCAAGTTAAATCAAGTTAATTTCTACTTTGATAGTCTGAGTAGCCACCTGTGATCAGCTATGATTTAAAGTTAAAGATAAATTCCAGTTTTGGTAACGATCTAAAAATGACTTTTTACAGAATCTAATATAATGACCACCCAAGTGTCTGTTTGTATGAATAAAAAATATGTGCCAAAGGATTCTGGAAGAAATTGTGTAATTGCTGAGAAATAAGCAAAATAAGTGCGGATTCGGTCACTTCCGTCGGGTCTTTATTTTAGCAATAATAATACACTGTCCCACGTGTGCCTATCTGTGTTGGTGATCTTCGGTGTGAACATTTTTCAGCGTAGATTTCAAGATTTCACAAAGTTCAGTTATGTAACTGTACCAGATCTAGATCCTCGATGATATACTGACAATTAAGCCTTGTTTTAGAGACTTTCTCATGAAATCAGTGTTTACTGCAACTACTGGAATTTCTCTTTAAATCCAAACACAATACTTTCTTTGATTGGATATAGATATTTGAAGTTAAGATGGTCATTACTCAATACAATTAGGATTGCAGCTCAAACAAAGCTATGTTTCAGTTTATGATATATTTTTATAGAACCTCACATTAGATAATTGTTTAAACATCCAAAATTACCTGTACTGCAAATGCAACTTGTTCCTCAAAAAACAAGTGGCAGTCGTAACATTAAGTGTGCAGCGGGCTTCACTTACTCTGCTTATTACCAAATCCCCATAATTCTCTCTAGAAAGATGGTCGCGTCTCGAATGATTCTCAAAATAATTACATTTCACAGGAATGGACTTGAATTTCCTGTACGATCATCACATTTTCCTGAGCTCCGCTAACCTTGCTGACAATTCATCTTGTTCTGATGCCGCTGTCGACTGACCGATACTTGCTGTCTGACCAGAAGGAAGTTCCATATTTAACTCCAATCTAATACATGAAGAAAGAATATGGAAAGAGAGAGGAAAAACAGAGGGAGGATAGAAGGTATAAAAACAGAGAGAAATCAAGAAAATTGTTAACTGGGTCATGACAGACTGAGTGACTTTATTGATTTATTTGAAATTTGGACAGATTTCCCTAGCAAGTCTCGATAACTGGGTTATTGCACATGGTCAACTTCTTTAGACTTACTATAAATTGTAAATGAACTTTATTTTCTTCATAGTGATTCAGTTCGCTTTTCGCCTCCCAGGCACAGGTGACACCAAACAAATAATAATCATTCTATTGCCAATGGAATTGGGCAGTATATTCGGAATGATTTTTTCTGAGGGCTAGCATGCCTCTGGGCAACAGTAAAGACATTGTGTATTCTTCACCTTGTTTAATGAAAATCAGTAATAAAAATTCTTATGAACAATATTCCTCTAATTACTTCATTCATATCAGGAAACTACATCTTTATCAAATTGAAGATAATAGATCAAGGCAAAAAAAGGTTGATTTGTCATACATTGACCAACCCTAGTATTAACCTGCTAACTGTTATTTTCATCCAAATTTGACCAAAAGAATTTTAATTGTCATCCCTTTTTCTTGATTTCTGTTTCTGTTTTAATAAAAATGGCAGGGTAGAACATTGCCCATTTCATGACAAGAGGACACTTGTGTATGGCTGACCATCAATCTCAATTTTACATCATCTTCCGTGCAATTGACTCTATGATATGAGCCAGAAGTCCCCACTGCATGCAAAAGAAGTTTGTAGACTCTGCAAAAGAAGTTTGTAGACTCTGTAGTCTCTGCACTGTAGACTCTGCAATATAGTTGACCTTCTATAAGTTGAATAATCACCCGTGTCAACCCAATTTTTTTTCGGATCAGAATAGGCAAAACATGTGTTATTTGCATCTTCTATTGGATTGCACCCAAACTGAACAGATTCCCTTTGTTCCAATAGATTCCACTTTAAAGCAAATTCACTGGTAGATTTATTTTTTATATCATAAAAAAAACTATTCACCAACTCTGCTTCATTTTGGGGAGCCTAAAGAGAGATAAGAGTTCTGTAGAATAAGGATTGTTATATTCTACTCACCCGTGTTCGTCTGCTACCTGTGCCATAAGACTATCTACATCAGCCTGAGGGGTGTTGAGAGTTGTACTACCAGCCATAGAATCATCCATAACTTGTGTCTGCACATCGAGGTCTTCAAACTGCTTTTCAAACTTCTCCATCAACGCACTGACCTACAACATACAGACAAAAAAAGAAAGTGGTACATACAAAACTTCTACGTCAATGAAAACGTTTTGAGTTGAGTCACAAATGTACAGGGATCTAATAAGGAGGACAGAGAAAAACCAAGACTGGGGGAGGCCTGGGTGGAGGATGGACGATGAGGATGGATAATCGTGCAAAGTTGAGGGATAAAGGTTGATTGCAACGTGTCTGAGCCTCTGAGGTGAATCTGGCCATACTGTTTAATAATGACAAAAAACAGAAATAAACTTCTAATTACCAACTTCACTGACGTGACTTATTTTGTGCAAAGTAGGCAACACAGACAGGAATAAATGTTACCCCGGGAACCATGGAGTTTGAAAAAGCACTTCACCATATATTTGAATGATCTGAAAATGCACCCCTTAACATGCTTAACAAGTATAGCAGCGTGAAGCCCTACCCGTAACAAGTAATAGCTACAGAATCCACCCTCAACAACTATTGGGTATGAAACATAACCCCAATAATGAGTTTCATTTCATTATTTCCACTTCAAGATAAAAGCATAAACATACCATTAACATAGTAATATTAATAACTTTGGTGAGAGGATTTTAAAAAACACATAAATGGCTTGTTAGAAATAACCCTCACAAACAAACAGTAAAACTGCTGTGACACTTTGCCATTTAGGAAGCTGGAAAAAAGGGGGGTCAACTCTTACATATCTCCCTAAGCCATATGCTTAGTTCACAGTGTACAAGGGTACAATGTAATTTAGACTGGAGACATACTATATAACAAACATACTATCATTGTAAATGGTAAAGTTAATTATCTACAGTACAGAGTAACTGCAACAGTTACCCTTCAAAATCCCTTATGATGAAACTTGGATATACGCAATCCACTTATAAAGCTTAATAGACAAATTCAGGTACACTCTACCAAAATATGTTTTAGAGGTCATATATTCAGCAAGTCAGATGTAAAGGAGAACCAAACTAAGATGTTTTCAATATTTCTTCCATGTCAAAATTAAATTCAAGCAAGTGGGAGATAAAATGGGCCAATAATTGTTGATTCAACAAAATATAACTTAATCTGAGTCAGTTTTGCTATGAGTAAATATGATTGAGCTGGAGGGCCTCATTTTATTACCTTTTCAAGATTCATGGACTTCAATGCAGAATCCATAGACTTGACCACCCCCGACATTGATGAAGTGACCTTTTTCATAGTAACGGCTGACTGGACCCTCTGTGCTACTGCATCAACTCTTGAAGACATCCTAAGAAAGTTCAAGGCCTGGTTCTTTTGTCTGATTGCATTCTCAGCGTGTATCTTGGCACCATCAACATTGCCCTTCTGTATAGCCTATCAACGATTTAAATAAAAAAAAATTAAACCTGATTTTAGAAATAATTCAAATACTGTATATTTTCCTTGAGTATCTTATGAAGAGATTAAATTATGCACACTTCCAAAAGGTTTGGATACCTTGTCATAGGTCAGCGTGACATCTTTCTTGCAGGGAACCTGCAAGTAGATGTGTAATTACTAATTCTCACATTAATCATAGACATGGGAGAAAAAAGATGCATAGTGCCCTTTTTCCTGCTAAAGACGTGGCACACAATTTTGACAAGGTTCATAATATTGTTACAAAGGATTCTGTTTAAGAAAATGTTACACTTCATGTATACAATAAACAAAGTTTACCAAGAAACTGTTTCGCTACAGAGTATTAGGCAATGAGGTAGATTTGTGATTAAGAGCTCATGTGCAGAGAAGATATTTGAAGCAATTGGAACCAGTGGGATTCGAACCTGCCATCTGCCAGCAGTAGATGGCAGGTTCGAATCCCACTGGTTCCAATTTTTTCTGACTTATTATCATATGATTTTCATTACAGATCGAGCATACTGATCTTATGATTTTCATTTACAGATCGAGCATACTGATCTTAAACAAATAGGAGTAATGCCGAAAATTTGTTAACAAAAAAAGGCATTGAATTATCATTGATTTCATTCAGTAATCTGTCATATAGTAGTTCTTCTGAATAGACTGTGCATTTTCCTTTGAATGTACATGTGGTAAATACAGACATAGACAGGAACAAAAAAAAATCAAAGCCCCCAAACCGAAATATCAATCTTTTTCCTGATTGTACTTTTTTGTTTTTTTTCCACAACTTGGTATTGTTTCTACTCCTGTCTACATGCACACCTCCTACTTAATTTACAAGTTACAACTTACCTTTTTTAATTTCAGCTTCTCGGCTTTCTCTTCTTTCTCACATTTCTTAGATGATCTGTCCATCTGCTTGGCTGCAAACTTCAAATTGAAGAGTTGTTCTGAAAACAAGTTCTGGTTAAGAAAATCATTTATATCTGTATCACATGTACTCGAAAATCTCATTGATTATCATTGTTTGGCAACACCTGTGCTTGGAAGGCTAAAAGCAAACTGAATAGATGTGACCCGAGGGTCTCTCCTCCTGATATCAATAATTGTGGAGGTTTCCAGGTGTACCACTGTGCAATGTTTTATCTCCACTATTCTTGAAGACCAGGTGGGTGTTTCATAAAGCTGTTTGTAAGTTAAGAGCGACTTTAAGAACGACTGGTGATCCTTTCTTGTGGTAAATGATAGGCACCATTCATGCACCATTCAATGTTCATTGGTGATAGTTTAGCGCGTAAGAAAGGTTCACCAGTCGTTTTTAAAGTCGCTCTCCTCCTGATATAAATTATTGTAAAAGGTTTCCAGGTGTACCACTGTGCAATGTTTTATCTCCAATATTCTTGGAGAAAAGGCCATCACATCGCATTTTAATCTGACTTACACATTTTAAAGTAAATCTTCAGGTGGAAATACTATGATACTTATACTATAAATCTAAATAACAGTGAAAAGTACAAATAAAATGAAAAATAATGAATGGCATTTGCATTCCTACATGTAAATATGTCTGTATACATGTATGTAGACATGTCATTATAAATCGCAATGTACATGTACACACTGCATGTTCACCATCTCCCTTTTCATTTCATTTCATTTTGCATTTCATTAGAGATGAGAGTACAGTGTGTATAAGAAATTACAATCCTTCATTTCAAGACGAAACAGAGACTGTTTGCTTTTCGTCTATTTCTCATCATTATTTAATGCACGTTGTTTAACGGCAGATTTCAAAACGACCTCTGCAGCAATGCCACTGAAATTCGGCCATGCATGACTCAGTATAAGTTTAGGTTAGATGTTTTACTCGTAGAATAATATGTCCAAAACAAGAGAAATGCAAAATTGCAACAAACTCCCGCAAATTTTATAAGAAGATTTACCGGTACAGTATCAAGTCCTCCTACGAAACTTACCGAACGATGTGAAGTCAATTCCCCCTAATATGATGAATATCCCTCAAATAGCATCATTTAAGCGTTGATTTTTTTTCTTGTTGACAAATACGGAGCGAGCTTACAATTTCCCAAATTTTTCGTCTGAGCTAAAGAGGGCGCGCGATTTATCTTCATATCAAAGACACTACAAGGGAAAGACTAGGCACAAAAACTATTTTAAACATAAATCGATGCAAAGCATTACACGAAGTCGGCAAAGTGTCCAATCTTTTTACTGTAAAGACTTTGGTGGAACGTCAATTGACAAACGAACGGTAGCACTTGCGGGGCTTCATTCAAGGTACATAGAATTTTTTGTTTAATTTGTCATTGCTTTGAATATTTTCCAAAAAGTATTGTCGTCAGCAAAAATAATATGAAATGTACGTTTTTTAAGTTATTGCATTTATTTGTGCCTATATTTTATCAAACAATCATGGGAATTGCGCATACAATGAATCAAGTATCTAGTTTTAAAAATTATGACAAGCTGAATTAAGGTTGTGAATTGTATTAGCGCCATCATCAATGACCTTCCTTTTATTTCCGGGAAGAGACATGCGAAGCAACTTTCCAGGCTGAGGTTGTTGTTGTTGTTGTTGTTCGTTTTGGGCCTGTTTCACGCCCTAGTAGTCTCCTCGGTAGACACTTAGTGTTGAGAACTCAAAGGTAGAAAAACTGCTAGGTAATTGTTTTGTTGGCTAGTTTGGCTAGATGTTAGCGCTGGTGGATGAGACAAATGCTACCACCGATGCTCTAATAATAGATTGCATGAGGTTAGCAATTTTGCTCTTTTTTATATGCTTTATACATTTGAAAAATTGAAAATGGAACGCTTTTGACCAAAAAAAGCCCTGGTGAGTAGTGGAATGGGTTTCGGCTAACATTATTCGCGTAATGAAGCGAAGTTATCCGACAACTCTAAAATCCGTTGCGTAAACACGTTCATAGTGCGAGGTTATACTAACCTCGCAATATGTGTGAGTGCGCCCTGCCCTGCCCTGGGGCCTGACAAATGTGAATTTTCCTGTTTCTGAATCTGAATTTCTGCCAACAAGCCGAAGAAGAGTACCGGCGGTAGGCGGTACATGATCGTGAAACAGCTGTCAACAGATTTAAATACCATCAGACCATGCACCATCCATCCTTCACTCTTCTCTCGCAATACTTAATGTAATAATGTAGCTCCCTTGCGATTCCATTGACATTACTCAAATAAAGCTCAAGCGCTGCAAGCCTCAAGCCAAGGTAGGCAAACATCTAAACGTGAAAACCTACATTCACCTGCGCGTTTAGTAAATTGCACACACCGATGATGGTATGGCCTTTTGCTGCGCTGAGCTGAGTTGGCCTTATTCGTGAACTCGACGGTAGACGGGATCTGAAAAGGATACTTTCTAAATTGCTCATCTTTGCGATCTCGTGGAAATCAAGAATACAGTAAACGTCTAATCTCCTTGACCTGATGAAATTAAATGTATAACTTTTGTCCAAAGTCTCAGTCAAGAAGTGAAAAATTAACGAAGACTATGTAACAATTACTGTAGTAGGATCACATGAAAATGACTCCTCGCCCTCGCTGAGCTATCGCATCGATGTTTACGACTTTTTTCACTTCCTAGTGTAGGCTTGTTCTATTCGTTTAAATAAAAAAGTGATAGATAAAGAAACCTCACTCCAGCTTTATTCTTCGAATTTCAAATCTTTTGAAATCTATACACTCATAAACAGTGAAGCTAAATATAGATGTAGATTATTTAGACATACAAAAACATATATACATGAAAAACCAATGTTTGACTTTTTTATTCAGACATTTACAATAAATAATAACAGCTTGGTAATAGTTATTAACCACTGACCAAATTGCCGAGAATAGATATGACTGCCAAACACAAACTACCAACTTTGTTTATTTTTCCCCAACTCATCTGTTAAAATGAGATTTGATAAAATCACATAAAATTTGATGCTGTGACTGCCTTTCTGCATACCGATTGGATAGCAGATATGAGTTCGTTTTCATGCACATGATTCCAAGAAAGTATTATTGATATTTGTTCTAGAAATATAACTGAACTTCAATTTTTGTTATACTGGTTGCGTTAGTATAAATTATACAGTAACTTTAATCTTCCTTTTCATTGTTAGAATAATGTGAAATATAATATGAATTTCACTCCAGAAATTTCCCAAAACAATTTGTAACAAATATATTTATCAGAAAATATATAATAAAAGCTATGCTTTTTCTTAAAAATATTAATTTTACTCAAAGTTACTAATGCTTTATGTGTAATTTAATTATCAGTCTTTGTTCAGTATTCCGGGCCTATATTTATCTCGATCTGCGATCGTCACATTTAAAACGTATTCATATCTTTGTTATTATGTGAACACAGGCGCGGATCCAGGAGGGGGCCGAGCCGGCCCCGGCCCCCCCTATTTTTTGACAACCTGCAGAAAGTACTAAAGGAAAAACACTAAAGAGGTATCATACCCAGGATGTGTAATTTACAACCTCGTAACGGCCGGCCCGACCCCGAAAGGAAACAAGAAAAGGTTGAGGGGAAGAATTGGAAAAAGAACTTTATATAAAAATTTCGCTCGCGCTTCGCGCTCGCATTGCCTGTGCCAATGAATCCCATTCGAGAGGATTAAATGACACTTCTATATCCAGATCTGAAATCAATTTGCACACAATATTTTAGCTCGCACATCAAGCTTTGATTATTTTGTTTGTTTTACACAAATTGTTTATATCAAAATTTTCAGCTCGCGCTGCGCGCTCGCATTGTTTGATTTGTGAGATACCTAACCTCTTTGGAAATTCTTACCAAAATTTGTCAAATTGCTCCTTGATCATGTCAGTATATAACAAAATTGAGCTTATGTGCTTCGCGCTCGCATTTAATTGTTTGAGACACACAGCTTTTTCTGTATTTAAATAAAAACGCGCTTAGACTGTCCAGTTTTCAGGTCGGAATATCAAAAATTTTGAGCTCGCGCTTCGCACTCTCATTATTTAATTGGTGATACTTGTATCCTCTTCATTAATCACTAAAAACAGTCCTAATTGAGTCCTTTTTCACGTTACTATGATAAAATTTCGGCTCGCGCTTCGCGCTCGCATTGTTTAGTTGGATACTTATCTTTTTCATGATTATAAAATCTCCTCAGAATCTTCAGGTCTAAGGACATAAAATATCAAAGAATTTGAGCTCGCGCTTCGCGCTCGCATTATATATTAAGACCACATGAGATACCTTATCTTGTTAATAACAATAAAAACTAACATATACTTAAAACTTCAGTCTCTAGTTAGGACTACCCCTGAAAAAAAATCAGATTATAGCGGCCAATCGAGAAAAATGTTGATGAAAATATTTTTCGGCCCCCCCTATTGACGAAAGCTGGATCCGCCCCTGGAACATGTTAATTTATTATTGATTTATGAACAAAATGCATAACACTGTAAAAAAAAATGAAGTGCGAATTTAGCGATTACAGTGCTCGTATAAATTCCCGTATAAATTGCACCGTACGAGTGCTGAATTTCTGCAGATTACGTTTATTTGATAACACGAGTTTGTAAAGAAAAAAAATGCAGGATTCTTTTCCCCTTTTTCACTCCAGGCGGCACGTTATGACCTTACTTTGAGACCATCAAGGCCAACGTCAAATAACGTCTTAAGGATTTCACTTTTTTCTCCAAAATTTTCTGCAAAACATCAGAGTTATTCCGCACAGCCATTTGCTGTTCTAAATCTTTACTTCGGACTCTATAAAATCAGCTTTTGCTTATTTCTTTTTCGCGCCTTTTCTTTAGAATATTTTGAGTATACTCTCTAACAGTGGCGTAACTACGGGGGGGGGGCATGGGTGGGCACGTGCCCCCCCCCCCCCCCATCGGCTGGCCCAAAAACGGGGAAAAGGAGAAAAATACGGAGTGAAATTAAGGAAGAGAAACGTAGCGGGAAATAAGAAATTATTGTTCATTATAATTATAATTATAATGATGTTATGTCATATTACATAATAAACATTTTTCATAACTTTATGAAACATAATTTGCTCCGGGGCCTAAGTCCTCATTGTTCCCGGTGCTCGCATTGTCTGTTTAACAAGATATATAATCCTGTTGTACTAAAACCTCCCATTTTCAATTCGATATACACCAAATATCTTTCCACGTACTTCGAGTTATTATTGTTTTAATAATGACCTATGCTTCTTTGTCATGACTACTTAAAGTGATTGCCCCATTTTAAGGTCTTTATATAAAACATTTCTTGTCCATGCTTACGTTCGCATTGGTGGATTGATGTCTGCTCTTCATGAATTCCTAAAATCAGTCCTTAAAATGTCCTTTTTTCTAATCTGAATATTTAAAAAAATTAGCTCGCGCTTCGCGCTCGCATCATTCGGTTATGGTCTTAGTGAATCCTACAAACAATCCTTAATTAGAATGCCTCTCTTAAGGTCTGAATTTCCTCCGCGCTCGCAATATTTGACTTGTGAGATGCGTATGATAATCATGATTACAATGACTATAAAAAGTGCTTCGTGTGTTCAGATGTACTTCTAACAAAATCAGCAAGCGCTTGACACTCGCACCAGATGACTATGTGAGATGTATACTACTCTTAATGGATTCCTTTAAAAATAGTCCTTAAAATGTCCCTTTTTAGGTCTGAATATCTAAAATTTTCAGCTCGCGCTGATCAGTGACATACATAATGACACTGTCCTTAAAATGCTTATATTAGGTCAGTATACCTGGCAATTGAGCGCGCGAAGCGCGCTCACTAAGTAAATGAAAAACATTTGCTGGTGCCCCCCCCATGCCATGACCCAAGGTACGCCACTGCTCTCTAATCTTTAATTTAATAAAGCCCTAAAGCAATGAGTAATTAAATTGCTTTTTTCAACTAAGTATCTCATTTTCCTTATAGCAGAAACATTTTCTTAATCATAACATATACCAGGGGCGGATCCAGCCTAGCCAATAGGGGGGGGGGGCTAGGGTTTTGTTTGTTTCTTTGAAGGGGTGTCCTAGTAGTCACTTCTTAGCTTTATTCTTGTAATTAAACACAAATATATGATAATCTCATAATCCTTATTATTTAAATAGTGCGAGCTAATTTTTTTTTATTTATGTAGGCCTATTTTGTCCTAAAATTTGAACATTTTTGTCAATATTTGTGATCCTGAACAAGATGTGAATGCAACTATATTACTGCGAGCGCGAAGCGCGAGCAGAAATTTCCAATATACTTTTGAAATTATCAAAAGGTACCTGTTAATGAACTACATGCAGTTAGCCTTGACGACGTTACATATTTCAACAATCAAATAATGCGAGAGTTGAGCGCTAGCTGAAATTTTTTGACATTTACCTAAAGATTGGAAATTCTAAGCAATTTTTGTAATGATTGGTATATAACTAAACAATTGATGCGAGCGGGAAAAAAAAATCGAGATTTAGATCTAAAATGGGACACTCTTTTCATGTTTTGTAAATCATGAAAAGGATGAGTAATTGGGGATCTTCCTACGTTATACTAATGCGAGCGCAAAGCGCGAGCAGACATTTTTTGATATTCTAATAGATAAAAAGCTACGTATATATCTGAATAAACATGCGCGTGCGTGTTTCTGATTAAGACCTAGAATCTGGCTATTCTAAATACATGTTTCATCATGAAAGTCAATAAAGCGAGCGCGAAGTGCGAGCTTAAATATTTGATATTCCGAAATCTGAAAAGGGGTCAATTTAAACTCTATATTTGAAGCACTTTGTAGGAAAATTGTGAGGTGGATATAAATCGCACTTAATAAAGTGCTGATATTTGTCATTATTATTACTTTCTGATTTGACATAGGACTGGGACATTCTAAGGACATTATGTCATGATATGAAATGATGACTATCTTCCTATTCCTCTTCCTATAAGCGCGAGATGAAACTTGTCAATATTCCATTCTGAAAAAAGGGACAATTTAATTATTAAATCAATATCTTATTAATTAATCTAATAAGCCTAATGCCTAAAGCCTGAGCGCGAAATCTGTTAATATTATGGTCTGAAAACTGGACATTTCAAGCACTTTGTAATAATGCATAGGATGCATTAGTTGATATATTTTTAACAATTAATGAGAGCGCAAATCGCGAGCCGAAATTTTTGGATAAACTGTCATGATCTTTATTAAGCAGGGGCCGCGGAATGGTTTTCAAAGTGGGGGGGGGGGGCTGAGCAAAAAGTGGGGGGGGGGGGCTGACCATGCAAAAAATCACAATCCTATGGTCATTTTTACGTTTTTGTACACGGTTCCGCGGCCCCTGTTAAGATATGCATAGCTCACCAATCAGAATGCGAGCATGCAGTGCTAGCTGATACATTTTGACAAGCGGCCCTGAATCAAGGGGATATTTGGAGAACTTTATGGAATACACGGAAATAATAGGTACCGGTACCTGACAAATCAAATTTTGCGAGCGCGCATAGAGAGTATAAAATGTGAGTATTCAGACCTTAAAAATGACATTTTTACAGAGCACTTTTAAAAAATAAATTTGTAAATTTTATTAAACAAAATAATGAAAGTTCGATTTCCGAGCTGAAATATGTTTTGTAGTTGTTCTCAAAACTTGATATTTTAAGCTCCATATTGAGAAAGATTTGTACGTCATTTTCCAAATCTTCCCCTCATCTAATTACGTACACTCGTCTTCCTCCTTCTTTTTTCTCCTCTCTTTTCCTTCCTTTTTTTCTTTCTTTTCCCTTTTTTTTTTTGCTCCGCCAATAGGGGAGATCCGCCTATGATAGACTTTTATTGAATTTCCAGTATGAAGGACCTCGCTCCGCTTCTTTTTATTTTTCCATTACTACAGGTAAGCAAGATTCCAGAATGGTCTAGAGTTATAGACGGTAAAATGTCACATTCCACCACAAATGTACTTGAAATCACCCCCCCCCCTCCCCGGAATCACCATGAGGAGAGATCAGTGGGAATCACCCATTGACTGCAAACTAGTGTCCCTTTATAGAACAAAGTGTTGACGCCCTCTACGTTCATGTTTCGTTGATTTAATGAAGAGTTCAGTTGCAAAAGGAGTTAGATCCATTTTTCATCAAATTTATTTTTGGTCTCTATGTATATTAGACAGTTGTAGACTTCCCATAGACTTTTAAAAAGTGAACAAAAATGGCAAAGAAAATTCACTTTTTTTCAAAAGGGTTTAGACCCATTTCAGTTTTGTTGCAAAAGGGGTTAGATCCACAAAGAAACTTTTGGAAAAGAATATTTTAAAAAATGTGAAGATAGGTACTGTAAAGTTAGATTAATTTCGATACCAAATTTTATGTTCACATGGTAGCTAGGGTATCATGAAAATTAAATTTCGCATAAGAATATTGCACAAAATGATTTTCTTGTAAATTTAACTTATTTTGCAAGATTTGAAATTCACATTAAAACGTGATTACCCGATAAATTAGTGGCAAAGAAAAATCACTTTTTTATTCAAAAATTGAAGACTGGTAGATTTCTTTATACATAATTTTATGTTCACATGATAGGGTAGAACATAATGATAATTTAGTTTCTCATAAAAAAATTGCAATATATGGGAGATATAAAAACAACATGATTTTTCTCGGAATGGTCCAATGTAGATCTAACCCCTTTTGCAACCAAACTCGTTGACTTCGAGCTAGCTAATTATAAAGCAACGAACGTAGAGGGCAGCAACACACAAGCGTGTTGCTCTAAGGAAGGTCAACTCCGCTCGAATTTTGTGACCACTTTAAAAAATAAGGTGGGGTTTTGGGAAATTTGTCGAGTTGATTTTTTTTCATTTGTTAATTTTAAATATTTTTTAATGAACAATTATTAGATCGGTTATTCTGGGTATAAATATTAAAAATATTACTTTTATTTTTAAAGAAAATATCTAGCTTAAATAATCATGATTTTGACATTTTTCCTCATTTTGGAATATTAAGCTTGTGACGAGGATACCTCATATCTCTTATTTTCTTCTGCTGAATTTCGCTGCACCACTAATAAATGCATAGACAACCACCGTAATAATCGAGGTCATTTTTCTGGCCTGGGTGCGCCGAGTCTGGGCCGGTCGCGCAGCTAGCTAGTGACGTTGATGATGCGCTGGGGCTTCAGGCGACTCGTCATAGATCTAGCAACTTAGACAATGACGTCTAATTTGCCTGGCCTGATTTGAAGTGTAATGGCTTCAGGGCTGATGTTTATCAACGACGATTTTTCAAGGTTAGATTTCAAATTTTAAATGTCATTTGACTTTTAAGTCTATAAATCTGAAATAAAGGCGCTGTATCCCCGAAATCCGGGTCTAAATTTCAACTCTGAGTCCGAGACCATGGCATGGACGGCGAAAAACAACCCATGCATCGGATGCATTGCATTGGCTGCGCGCTGCGCTGCAGCTGCACTGTGATGATGGGTTCAGCGAAGAGCTCAGAGAAAATAGGGTGGTTATATTCAATCCCGAAATGCTTTGCGAGTGGTCACAAAATCGTCTCGACGCAAATCACCTAATACAGCCGTCTTGTGAAATCGCTGATAACAACAATCACCGATTTGGTAATGATTTTAGTTTCCTGAAACTTATATTTGTAAAGTTTTAAATATCAAAGTATGTTTTTATATGTATGTATATTCCTCAACATATTTTTTAAGTTATCTTTGATATTGTTGTAGTCATATTCTTTCATATTCGTTTTTTGATCGCTACTAATTTGTTGTTGTATTGGATCGGCATTTGATTTCGTTGGCATGAACAATAAAATACGCGCGCAGCTCAGCTGCATGCGCGTATCGAGTTGACCTTCCTTATAGCAACACGCTTGTGTGTTGCTGCCCTCTACGTTCGTTGTTATAAAGCTAGCGGCGAAAGGTTTTTTTGAAAAGTGGTAGCTTAAATACGATGTCCAGGATCAGGATTCAGGAAGCCATGAATTTAAGGGATATCGCAGGTGAGTAAGTTTGCATGACTTCTCAATGAACTGAAGTTGGTTTTAATGTCTATTTCTTGAGTTCAAATGAAATTGCTGGTCTTGCATGGCTTAGTTGTAGCTGAGCCTAAAAATCCCAGCGTATCTTGCCTGCGCCTATGCCGGAGTTCCGGCCGAAAGAAGAGGCAGCATACCGTTCAGCTATAATAGCGCTAGGCCTAGCCCCACTTGCTTGCAGTGGCGTATGGCAAGTTCCCCTTCGCACACGCGTATCTGCGCGATTTTAAGAACTTGTACTATGTAGCGAACACGGACTTTACACATGCAATAAATAAAATAGTCTCATAGACAGATATTCATTAAATCCGACTCAAAATGCTGGAAAATTGGCCTTGTCCTGAAATAAGTCCTCTCTAACTCTTCTCGTGTGTGTCGGTGTTTGTGCGCTCGTTGTGTACACTCCTACTAGTATGATGGTGGGCCCTAAGTCTGCGCACCTAACAATTTTGAGTTAAGATTTAACATGAATTTCTTCTTATTTCACAAAATCTTTTGGATAATAATGTTCCTTATATTATTGAGAGTAAGTATACCAAATTTCTCATTAAAAAATGAAAGAAAATATAGGATTTTCTTGAAAAAACCTTGGGCAGTCATTTTCAGATTGAAAAAAAAAATGGTACCGGTACCCCATGTCTGCGCACTCATTCACTTTGCACACGATTCAGAGATTTTGATGAGAAAGGCTGTATTTTGAGGCCGTCACATGAAATGCCCTGAATTCATTATTTTTTCACCATTTTGAGTCGGATTTTTTTATGAATACCTGTCTATGTATTGCATGTGTAAAGTTCGTGCTCGTTGCGTATCTTCTTTTACTAGAATCGCGCAGATACGCGGGTGCGCAGACTTGGGAGACCGCGCAGACATGGGGGAACTGACCATACCAATGAGGTCCAACATTACATGTATGGACCTCATAGGCGACATCAGTAGTATTTTTGGTTAGAAATCTCTGAGAACAGGATATTTATATATTATATCACAAGTACAAGCTACCGTATGGGTACTAGTATTCAACCCGGCATAATTCAAAGATTTTGACATATTCCCCAAAATATCTAGAAATAGGGAATTTATCTTAATTTCATACCTTTGTTATTTCCAGGGTAATCTGTTGTCAGTATTTTCTTTATCAATCTGTCGACTGTGTGCGCAGAGGATCGAATTATGCGGCGATGGCCTTTTGCACTGAATGGTACTAGTATTCAACCTAGTGAGGATTGATAGCAAATCTTAAAAAGGTCTAGATTGCTAAATTAGATCTAGATCTATGTAAGTCTCTGGCTTTGATTAATTCCCTGTTTGGTCTCATCTCAAATGGTCTAGTCCATAGTCGGATGGGACAAGGGCAGATTGAGAGACAGGACCATCTTTTATCACTAGGTTGAATACTAGTACCGACGGATTGAATACTAGTACCAAAAATCGTCGCCGTAAAAATCGATCGCCCGCGCACGCAGTTGACGGGTTGAAGAAAAAAATAACGGGAAAAGAATAACCAGCATTTGCTCTTTGAAATAAGACAGGTCTGAAATTCAGGTAAATTCCATATTTCTGTATATTTGAAGAAACTCTCCAAACAGGTTGAATACTAGTACCCTTACGGTATATTCCTTTCTCTTATTTAAATTATAATTTTATAGTGTAAATGCATCGTTAGCAACAACAAAAAAATGAAAGAAATGAAGGGGAACTTACATTTTCACGGCTTTTTCCTGATTTTCTGGGCAGCTGCTCTTCTCTTCTGACTCGCGATCGAAGCTGATATGAAGATCACGTGATTCGCGTTCTCGTCAGCTGATCGGTTGGTTATTCTTTTTGTCAGACGTTAGTAATATATATTTTATAATGCTAGCATTCATCGCTAATTTAGGTGAAAGAGATTGAAGTTAAACAGCGCCAGGTCGGAATCATAATTATTTTGGAAGAGTGTATTTATACACTCGATCTCATACCTGACGTAGACGGCGCTATTCAACAAATGCACAATCTTCAATATAAAAAATAAAACAGAAAGAACGCCTTGAACACAGGCCAAAATGCCTAACGATTTCTCCGCGGCATTAACAACTATCGTAAAGGGCGCTCCATTTATCAATAAAGATGGATGCTAAGCTGTCTATGGCGACAAAATTTGCCGCAAATATTTACGAAGAATTGTGAGAAATGGTCTGAAAATGCAACAAAAGAACCGGTGAGTACCGATTAAACATTATCAATTTATTTAATAGAACATATTTAATGACTACAATGTAACAATTTCTAGATAATATTGCTTAGTTCTAAGCTAGGGCGGCCCAAATGCGCGTGAGTGGAGTCCCAGTTTATTAGCACGGGTAAGTATTGGGGTGTCGCCTAGAGTGGTTGTGTACAAAGTCAATGGGAGTTGAAAGAAGTCACCGCCGCTGATGAAATAAACGGCAGTGAATGGAGTGGTGACTTAAACCAGGATAATGCCAGAAAAATAATGAATTTTTTGGCATTTCATGTGACAGCCTCAAAATGCAGCCTTTCGAAATTCCCAGAATTGTGTGCAAAGTGAATGGGTGCGGAGACATGGGGTACAGGCTATAGCCTTGAGGACTTCATGATGATATTTTTTAATATTTTGACATACACTTCTTCATCACGAAGCCTTGAAACCCTTGCCATAGGCATATAAGCGAGACTTGTCAACAAAGATGGATTTCTCTAGGAAATCCATTGTTGAAGATAGAAATCACGTAAATTTGTTTGATTTCATTTATCTATAAAGTATAAACCTTCATACGCCTAATGTGTATGAAGATGCAAAAAATAGTTGATAAAAATGTGAAAAATTAGAGGTTTCTTATCAGACCGATCTTGTGTAGATCCTTCGATCCGTTCCGTAAACACCGCACATACGTAGGCTTGACCCTTAAACCACTTAATTATGACGTAGCTTCGACTTTTGTTCTTCAAAATGCCATTTTGAAGAACAATTTATAGATAAAAATTATTATTTAACAAATAATAAAATTTGAAACTTCATTATAAATATTATAAATAATTATTATTGCAATCTCCCGCCAAAAGTCCATTTTCCCAAAATCTCCCGTTCTCCTGCTTAATATTTAATATCTCCCGCCCAAAAACCTTTTTTAAAAACGGGAATTAAATTTTCATATCCAAGCCGATTTCAAGGTAAGTAGAGCATAAAAGCTGTGCGCAATCTAGTTAATTTAGCGGGCGCGAGCTATCTAGATAGCATCATCCCTCCTAGGAGTCCTAGGCCCTCCTACGTTGCATATACCAAAGAATTGATAACATGACATGAATTGATGACTATATATCAATGTTAGAAAGTAAAATGTGAGGAAATTCCTTCATTTTGGTTTCTATAGGAATACCATTTGAAATAATTAGAGAAGCAGTATAGTTGCTGATAACCAACTTTAAGCAATCTTACTCCAGAGATCATCATCAGGGGCCCGTTCATAAACAGGGGTGTGAGAGTTCAGATTTTTATCTCATTTCAGATTTTTTTCGTTTTGATTTTCAGCTTAATTTCAGCTTATTTTTGGCTTTCCTCTGTACAAAAAGTATTGGAGCTCTTTCTATTTCAGACTTTTTCTACAAGTTTCAGCTTTTTTCAGATCTTTTTATTTGTGACCACTCACACCCCTGCACAAAGGACTTGCAACCGTTGTAACTTTGCCATTATCATGATTATGGCAACTACCATGGAAACCTTGATTATGATTGGCTGCTTGGGGATCCAGGCAGGAGAATCTCCAGATCAGAAGGTGCTTGGGGTTGGAGTCTCTGCAATAGTAATTATTTATAATCAAGTTATGAAATTTAAAATTATTAAATTAATTTTTTAAAATCTTTTATGTCACCTTGCACGATATCGTGAGTGTAACCCTCTTTTCTCAAAATAAAAGGGCCCCAGATGTGTATTCCTGGTGTCATGGGTCACTTGTAATGTCAAAGTTTCCTTCTACTTTCTTCCAGACCAAAGTTACTCTAAGCTCATGGTAAAGCAGCATCCACCAGACAAGCAAGGCTTGACAGAAGCCTCCATTAAACTAATACAGCTGGAGGATCATTCATCTCTCCAACCTGATGACTCATCAACGCATCAAGGTAAATCATTGTTATATGACAATTGATGACCTATTAGGAGGAATTGGGGGTGAGCAAAATAGTTGTAGGGGCAAATGTTTGATTCATTCAGATTACAGGTTGGTAATCTCATAATCTTGAATAGGGATTAAAATTTGGCTATGATTTTATGAAGTACAAAATACCAACTATTCACAAGGACAAAATACTTCTGTCTGCCAGTGAAAATGCTTCAAGGCATTGTCTTTCGTTATGAAATAAGGATGCTGTTGGCTAAAATTGCTCTTGGGTATTAAATACCAAATTCTGCCTTCAAAGTGGCAATATCTGTGAAATTACAACGTTTTGATAATTTGGATCTGTTTGTTTGTTTTTTGTTGTTGCTATGTTACATTGTGAATTTGATCAGTATGCCATATTTCATTTCTTTTTCTACAAAATATAAACAAAGTAAATACAATCATAACAAGCAAGTGCCACAAACAATATGCCAGATCATTAAATCGACTGATAAGAGACATCAGAAAATTACATACAAAATATTTGAAAAGGATCATATGGTATATAATTTGCTAAAATGGAGGATGCCTCTCAAAAGCAAACCTTGTATATATTGTGAGCCCCTCAAATTATGACAGATTAGAAGAAAAAAAGATGCATAAAAGTAATAATAAATACCAAGATTGCCAACAGGAGAAATCATGAAAATAAAACATAAAACAACCTAGATATACAAAAGTTATGCGACAAATCAAATCCAAGAGAAACTTGAAAGAAAGAGGATGAATGAGAGAGATAGAGAGGGGGTGAGGAATGAATTATGGTACTACCTATAGATTACAGAAAGAAGAGTGTAAACAAAATATGCAGAGGATCGACGGCTTAAGGTCCTCTCCGAGCCACCTGGTAATGAGGATTGATGCCTTACCAAAGGGCACTAGCACACCGATTGGGAATTGAACATGGTTCACTGGAATATAAAACCCCTGCTCTATCGCACCTCAGTCAGAAGAAAAGTAAAATGCATTGATTTACTTTGGTATTTTTTTAATTTTTTTTTTCTAGATCAAAGTTCTAAGAGCATCTTGGAAAAACTGTCACCGTCAAGCAAGAATGGATCATCAATTTTCTTCATCAAGCAAGAAGAAACAGATGAAGGTAGATATAACAACAAAATGTCTTACAAAACAACATTTTCAAGCCACACTGCCTCTTTGAATTTTGAGAGTTCTTGCAGAACAGTAGCATTAGGGAATGGCTGGTGCAATACATCGGGTGAACACTCGACTCTCTGACGAAAAGTACATTAGTTTTAGCATGAATAGATGGGAATTTCCTATCCACATACGGGACCAACATGGCATCCTCTCCGATTGACATAGTGTTTTGCAAGCTGTTTCCCATACGAGCATTAATTACAGGGGTGAGACACGCTTATGCACAAAGCAATCATCAGTGGCGAATCTAGCTTTTTGCTACACGGGCGGGTGGGGGGGGGGTAGTCTGCTATGCAGACTCTGAATGGCTCGTGAAGTGGGATCTGCAGATGGTTTGCGAAGCAAACCAGCCTGAAAGGGCGAGCGAAGCGAGCCATTTCAGAGTCTGCTTCTTCTTTGGAAATCTTGTTCCCACGGTCAAAATAAGTCCCACCCACCCAAAATTTCAGAGAGCTTTCATTGGATAACTTCATCTGTCTGTAAACCAAATTTTATGACCACTGAGGAGTATAGATAATCCCCTACTTCAACCACAGAGCCATGAGCAGGGTTATTATGTAATACCCTCGCTCAGGCCATCAGACAGTGTTTACATATGACATTCCACTGAGCAGCTGCATGTATGGCCAAAACCTTGCTCCATGGCCCAAAATAGTGGATGGTTTTGGGTTTTATCATAGCTCTATATATATATATTCAATTCAATTCAATCTTTATTTCGCAAATAGGATAAAAATACAAGGAAACATCAAATAATGTGATTAGATAATAAAAATAAATTGCGTGGCTTCCCATGAAGGTAATAAGAAACATGTGAGGCTCGCCAAAACATAGTAAAAACAAAACAACATTAATACAAAACAGAATATCATATCATTATAGTTAATAGTGTATATAAAAAGGAGAAAAAAACACGAGTTGAGGGGGGTAGATACGTTACAGTATGCATTGATATCATGTGTGAGAATTAATAATAATTTACTAGAAAATTTGAATACTGTTTTCTAAAAGAATATATAAATTGTGAATTAGTTATTATTTGGGGAATCTCATTCCATTGTTTGGGACCTACATAACTCAGCTTCGTGACTATAGACCTAATAGACCATAAATGAAATTTATTGGAAGAACGGGTATTATGGTTATGAACTTGATTATTGCATTGAAAAAGATCTGAAAACTACATGGGTAACAACTACCTCTTCTTGAACTTATAGATAAATATTGTGAGTTCTCGCTTATTAAATAAAGGTGCGGATGGTGCTATTAGAATAGGTAATTATTCTTAAACATTTCTTTTGAATATTGAGTCCAATTCATATGAGGTTACATTGGTATTGCAATATTTTAAATAAGAGAAAATCATGGAATGGTATAAAGTTATCAGATTTTTATGAAGCAAACTAAGCTTAAGTTTGTAAATTAAACCAGTATTCCTTAAAACATTTATCATATGGTACTTAAAACCCAAAATATCAAACTCAAAAACACCATTCTCATAAAATTCAGAACTTAAATATTAAATATGATAGTTTACAAAATGAAAATCTTAAATTTCACGATTGTAAGTTTGTAAACTATCATACTTTTAATCAAACAGGATAGCTATGTTTTATTTTGTTCCTGTTTGGAATTAACTTCTAACCATAGTTTCTTGATTGGATCTTGTATTTGTAGTCACTTCTCCATGCTACTGTATTCAACCTGTTTTACTGTTATGTTAGCTCAGTTTGATATTAATTAGCCTTAATTAGCCTTGTGTAAGTTGTCATGCCCAGCAACATTCGTTCACCTTTGTATTAAAAGTGTTTTTATGCCAGCCATAATGTATGTGATAATCAGGTACTTTCAAACTCAAAAGTATGCTGAATGAAAATGTTGGCAATTTTTTATATAAACCTAAATCGGATCTATTTGATTTAAATCAGATTTTTTTTAATTTCAATCTGATTTTTTCTAACAATTTTTTTTTAACAAAGTGCAAACACCCAAAATATAACCCTTTACACTGACATCAATTTTAAAATTATGCATTTCACCACCAAAATTATTCTTAACTATTTCATAATCAAATCCAGTCAAAATATAATTTATAGAAAATATTAAAGCCATAAAGAAGCTGACATTTTCTGCTGTGTCTAAAATACATGTAGAGAGCTTCTACTTATTGGTTCAAAGGAACTGTCTTGGTACAGCTAATGCTGCAAACATGCAAAGTTGGTGCTCATTTTCAAAGCTCTTGGTATTTAATGAGGATCAGTTTATTTGGAAGAATTCCATGACTCAGAGATTCAAGTTCTCCAAAGAGATATATTTTTTAAATTTTATTTTCAGGTCAAGGATTGAAGATCATACATGTTAAAGAAAACTGCATTTATCTTTTGTTTGTTTCAACCCCAAGTTGTTCTTTGAGCCACAGTTGGAACGACTGTTTCAAAGCATTGGCTTTCAAAGCTTTGACCGACTGCATTTATTTTTGTTTGTATCAACCTTAAAGGAATGGACCGGGCTGAAAATATTCAGATCTAAATAAATAGAGTAAAATGATGAAAATTTCACCAAAATTGGATGACAAATAACAAAGTTATTGTATTTTAAAGTTTATCAGTATTTTGTGAAAACAGTTATATTTACATCGTCATGAATGTTCATTTGGTGGGTTGATGATGTCACATCCCCTCTTTCCTTTTTCTTATAACATGAAATCATAATTGTTTCATTTTTTTTTATACATGTGTAAATAATGTGTCTCCATTATGATGAAATAAGTTGCGGCAATAAATAACTAATGTACTTAATTAGTTGTCAATTCAATTGTTTTTAGTTCTTGGTAAATTCCTTTTTAATAAACCTAATTTCACATAATCATAATCAAAAGAACAAGTGGAGATATGCCATCATAAGCCCAACTAACGGATATTCATGAAGACATGCCTAGAAATGTTTTACCGGAATAATCGAAAAGAAATCTTTAAAATTCAATAACTTTGTTATTTGTTATCCGATTTTGATCAAATTTCAGTATTTTACTCTGTGAATTTTACTTTATTTATTGATACATGTATCATAATTTCTCCAGCCTGGACAATTCCTTTAAGTTCTTCTTTGAGCCATAGTTGGAACTATTTGACTGTTTCAAAGCATTGGCTTGCAAAGTTTTGACAAACTTGCAAGTTGATTTAAATGATTTCGTTTACAATAAACTGGAAAACTAGTATTTTAGCAGCAGTTTTGCTAAAATAAGAAAACGGGTTCCCTTATACTACTGTGTCGGCCTATTTATTTGAATACAGGAACATGTAAAGTAATAGAAATGTTAAAATATCGGTGTATTGGGTAAGCAGGGACGTTGCCGATTTTTACTTTTATTGTACTCAATTCAAAATATTCACTTAAAAATGTACAAACATAAATCATTTTGGCAAAGGGCACTAAAATGTATAGTTGTTATGATTTAGTCATGTTAGTGCCCTTTGCCAAGAACATTCATACATATTTTAAAATAAATGTACATGTACTTAATTACTGAACCTTTTTCAGTGAACTGGCTGAATGAAGCACAATCCTACTCAGAATGTCTGAACAGGCTTTTTCTAGTATAGGATCCATGGTTATAACCCATCCTGGCAAAAATCTATCATGTTGAGATTCAGCCTAATAAGTTCAGAGTTCCTTTACTTTCTTGAAAACTGCCCTCTAAAACACTTTTGAATTTTGACATAAAGAAACAAGAAATTTGTTTTACTATTAACAAAGTCTACTCATACATACAAGTTGAGTTGGGGTCGCATATAATGTAGGCTACATGTTCATCTTTGGTTTTGCAAGATTGACTTGATTTCATTGATTTGATTTCAATTGTTCTGAGTAGATATGAAGGATTTATTCCTGTTCTCATGATATAAAGTTGGTAAAATCTTTCTCTTTTTAATTTAAAAAGTAAAACTGCCACAAACAATAAAAAATCCCAAATAATTTGTACATGTTTCAATGGAAGTGATTTAAAGGAAAAGTCATGCACCCCAACAAAAAGCTGCTTTGAATAGTAAGAGAAAATCAGACAAGCATAACGCTGAAAATTTCATCAAAATCCGATCTAAAAGAAGAAAGTAATGACGTTTAAAATTTTTACTTAATTTCACAAAACCGTGGTTATATGCAAATCCTTGTCGGTATGCAAATTAGGGCGATGACATCACTCATTTTTTTTGTATTTTATTATGTGAAATATGAAATATTTTTATGAAAAAAAATCATTCCTCCCTGACCATGTGGGATTACATTGTTTTAACATTTTGTAGTTCAAACAAGAGGGTCCTATTTGTTAAATTCGTAAAAATTGAAATGTTGTATAATTCAAACAGTAAAAATGCAAAAGCAATAGTGAGTGAGTGACATAATCGACTCTCTAATTTTCATATCACTGAATTGTCATTATAACTGGGGGCCGTTTCATAAAGCTGTTCACAAGTTAAGAGCGACTTAAAGAACGACTGGTGAACACTTCTTACGCGATAAACCATCGCCAATGTATATACAATTTACCACAACAAAGGATCTCAAATCGTTCTTAAAGTCGCTCTTAACTTACGAACAGCTTTATAAAACACCCATCTGTTTTGTGAAAAATAAGCGAAACTTTAAAATGTTATCATAAACTATTTTACATCCAATTTTGATGTAGTTTCCAGCGTTATTCTTGTTTGATTTTTCTCTATGTTTATTAAATTAAACTCTTTTTTTCTGGGGTGGATATGACCTTTAAATCAATGATTTGAAAAAAATGATCACAGTGATTTAAATCAACGTGATTTAAATCAGCCAATCCTGCTGAATGAACTGAATATGAAAACAATTAGCTTTGTCAACACATGCAATGTCGATGCCAAAGATGTGAAAGTTGCATATTGGTATGCCCGGGAGCTATATGCCTTGATGCTTTACTCATTAGTGCAAACTGCTTACATGTACTATGCCCCATTGCTTTGAAGGATAATTATTTTGTTTCAAAATATTAATTTGTTGGATTTGAATTGTGGAAAGTAGGTAATTTTTTTGTTGTTGTCTGTTAAATATGTGCTTACCAGTTATATTGGCTGTAGTGCACTAGCGTACCTACGGGGGGGCAATCTGCCCCCCCCCCTGACGAGCCACAACCCATACAAAAGACATATCCCTGCCCCCCCCCCCCCTGGCGAGCTTGAAAGACCTTTATTGCCCCCCCCCCCTGACAAACTTGAAGGCCTTTTTCTTTTTTTTTGCATGTCAATATTTTTTCTGGTACGAAAACCTTTATTTTCGATTGAGGACCTTTTCTTTCTTTTTTTTTTTGCTTGTCAAATTTTTTGGCGGGCAAATTTTCCCCTCCTGTGGAAAATCCTAGGTACGCCACTGCTGTAGTGTATGCTACTTCTTCTAAAAAAAAAAAACATTTCATAGGCGGATCCAGGGTGGGCCCGAGGTGTCCGGTGTGATGATGAACAGTGTATATTTCAGGGGCCGTGGAAATGGTTTTCAAAGTAGGGGGGGGGGGGGCTGATGACGCAAAAAATCACAATCATATGGTCATTTTTACGATTATGTACACGGCTTTGAAAGTGGGGTCACCCCCCCCCCCCCCCCCGCTTCCGCGGCCCCTGTATTTCATGTGCAATGGGGATGTCTGAATCTCATCTGTAAATGAAATATATATAATTTATCTTTATTTGATATTAGCCATAAAACAAAACATTCACAATAGGCTTAATGAAGAAGGAAACATTGAAGTCGAAAGAATAGAATTATAAAGAAAATGTGAAACTAAATGCTAATGGCAGGGCAAACAAAACTTAATTTATTAAGATGTAAGAAGAAGGAACGGAAAAGAAGAAAAGAGACAAAGAGAAAGAGAAAGAAAAGATAACAAGAAGGAAAGGAAGGGGAAGAAATAAAGAGGGTATAAGAAAGGAGAACAAGTCATATCTTATGTGAGTAGTACATAAGGTTAATGTTGCACGCTAAAATTTCATATAATTTCTTATTTTGTACTTTAGAAAACGGTTTGGTTCATTAAAGGTCAAGTCTACCTCAGAAAAATGTTGATTTGAATCAATAGAGAAAGATCAGACAAGCACAATGCTGAAAATTTCATCAAAATCGGATGTAAAATAAGAAAGTTATGACATTTCCAAGTTTCGCTTATTTTTAACAAAATAGTTATATGAACGAGCCAGTTACATCCAAATGAGAGAGTCGATGATGTCACTCACTCAATATTTCTTTTGTTTTTTATTGTTTGAATTACACAATATTTCAATTTTTACGAATTTGATGATTAGGACCTCTTTGCCTGAAGCATAAAATGTTAAACGTGTTCAGGGAGGAATGAAACTTCATTTCACCATGACAATGACAAGAAAATAAAAATATTTCACATTTCATATAATAAAATACAAAAGAAATAGTGAGTGAGTGATGTCATCAGTTCCCTCATTTGCATACCGACCGAGATGTGCATATCAAACAGTTTTGTGAAATGAAGCGAAACTTTTAAATGTCATAACTTTCTTATTTTGCATCCGATTTTGATGAAATTTTCAGTGTTATGCTTGTTGAATTTTTCTCTTTTTATTCAAATCAAGTTTTGTTGGGGTGGACTTATCCTTTAATCAATCAGTTCCATTATGTTGTAGAAATGATAAAGATACACGTAGGATGATAAATAACATTAAAAAAAACAGGACATTGGAGGAAAGGAAGAAGAATGAGAGAGCAAATGAAATAAAAATAAAATAAAATTAGAAAAAATAAGAAAGGAGGAGGAAGGGAAAGAAAGAAAGAGAGAGAGAGAGAAAGAGATAAAAATGAAAAAAAAGGAAGGAAAAAATGAATGAATGAAAGAAAGAAAAAGGAAGAAAGGAAAGGAAAGAAAGGAAGATATAAAGAGAAAAAGAAGAGAGAAAAAAGAAAGAAAACAAAAGAGAAGAAAAGAGGAAAAGAAAAAAAAATCAAGAAGAATGAAAAGAGGAAAAAAGAAAAAAAGGAAGAGAAAGAAAGAAAAAGACAATGTTTATTCCATGTCACTTATAAAAGACCCGGGGGGGGGGGGGTGATCAGGGCATCTTCTACACATTCATATACTGTATTAGTTCCATACACGTTCCTTGCTGTAACAAAAAATGTTTCAAAATATGCCCTATGCTATTATAACCATGAGCTATTACAGACTTTGGTATCATCATGGACCTATCATCCAAACCATTCCATGCATCTCCTGACTACTCAAGTACATTCATATATGTATCTATGCATGTATATGGATCCTATGTGTATGTAGCAAGCCCCAAAAGTGAAAGAGGAGTATACCCTATTTGTTTAAATTCCACAAGATAAGAAATGGTCAGAACAGCTGGATCCTAATCCCTCTCTTGCCCCTACTTCCACAAATCTGCTGTCAATCATGGTATCTACTGGCAACGGAGGGTTTCAGCAAGCTCCGCCTTGTGTACACGTTTCGTGTACATTGGTCAAACATGTTGTAGACCCAGATCTGCAGGCTCTAGTAGACCTAGTCTGCTATGCAGACTCCTTGAATCAGCTGTGATACACACACTGCAGATGTGGGTCTACAATTGTAGACTATTAATCACAAATACAATAGACAAATTACCTGTTATGATAAGGCATAGATTCTTCTCTTTCAGCTGGTATAACACAGAAGATTCCTCATTCATTAACCAGTGTGTTGGCTTAGTTGGTAGAGCGTCCATCCCACAACCGGGAGATCACTTCAGACCAAAAGACATTAAAAGATGGGAAATACTGCTACCCTGTTTGGCGTTCAACGATTGAAGGGATAGAGCTTTTTGATCTGGCGCTGCACAGCGGCTGCCGGGCCTACGATCATTTGGGCAAAGCAAATTTTCAGAGTATTTTATTTCATGTCTATTTCAAACAATAGAATATGAATTTTCTTTTTCATGCATGAGAGAGTAAAAGCAGTGTGAAGAAAGGATACCCCAAAAGTCATTTGGTAGGACAGTGGGTATCTGAATTTAAAAAAGAAATCACAAATCTGTTTTTTTTTTTAATTTGGAACCTCAATCTCAGAAAATGGTAATGAAATTTAATAGATTTGTGTATTTGAAATAATGCTTAACTTTAAATGATTTTATAAGATGAAGAATTTATACAGGCTGTCAGACCCCATTTTGTTAAAGGTCAGCCATATTTCTTGACCATTTTCTGTGATAATGAGACTAGTATCCAATTAAAAAGCAAATACTGAACTTTTTAGACATGTGATTTTTGTCTCACCTGCATAGCAGAGTGAGACTATAGGCGCCGCTTTTCCGACGGCGGCGGCGTCAACACCAAATCTTAACCTGAGGTTAAGTTTTTTAAATGACAGCATAACTTAAAAAGTATATGGACCTAGTTCATGAAACGTGGCCATAAAGTTAATCAAGTATTACTGAACATCCTGCCTGAGTTTCATGTCACATGACCAAGGTCAAAGGTCATTTAGGGTCAATGAACTTAGACCATGTTGGGGAAATCAACATCATAATCTTAACCTAAGGTTAAATTTTTGAATTGTCATCATAACTTAGAAAATATATGGACCTAGTTTATGAAATTTATACATAAGGTTAATCAAGTATCACTGAATATCCTGCATGAGTTTCACGTCACATGACCAAGGTCAAAAGTCATTTAGGGTCAATGAACTTTGGCTGAATTGGGGGTATCTGTTGAATTACCATCATAACTTTGGAAGTTTACGGATCTGATTCATGAAACTTAGACATGATAGTAATCAAGTATTACTGAACATCTTGTGCAAGTTTCAGGTCACATGATCAAGGTCAAAGGTCATTTAGGGTCAATGAACTTTGGCCAAATTGGGGTATTTGTTGAATTACCATCATAACTTTGAAAGTGTGTTGGTCTAGTTCATAAAACTTGGACATAAGAGTAATCAAGTATCACTGAACATCCTGTGCGAGTTTCAGGTCACATGACCAAGGTCAAAGGTCAATGAACTTTGGCCATAATGGGGGTATCTGTTGAATTACCATCATAAATTTGAAAGTTTATGGATCTGACTCTTGAAACTTGGACATAAGAGTAATCAAGTATCACTGAACATCCTGTGTGAGTTTCAGGTCACATGATCAAGGTCAAAGGTCATGTAAGGTCAATGAACTTTGGCCACGTTGGGGGTATTTGTTGAATTACCATCATATCTCTGTAAGTATATTGGTCTAGTTCATAAAACGTTTAAATAAGAGTAACCAAGTATCACTGAACATCTTGTGCGAGTTATAGTAGTTTTCAAAATCAGCACTGCTGCTATATTGAATCGCGTGATGCAGGTGAGACCGCCAGAGGCATTCCACTTGTCTTTTTTGAAATCCGGATTACTGTAATGTTCTATTCTACAGGTATTCTAATAAAGGTGCAAAACATTTCTAGCTCAAAAACTAATGTTTGAAATTATTTTTCCAAATGTGAAAGCATGTGAAAATACTGCAATCATTTCATTGTTTGTATGAAATATACATTCATATATGTATTGTTTGCTAGTAGGATACTGGATAAGTTTTGAATACAATTTATTTTTGTGTGTGTCCATGTGTAGATTCTAGCTACAGTTCCAGTAACCTGCCTCAAAGTTTGGATGATAAGGCCCAGGGTTCCAGTCCTCACACAGATATGGAATACCAGATCACCACTTACACCCTTGGGGAAAGTAGATATGACTCCAAGATTGACAATGTCCTGGAAAGAATTCAAAGTAAGAAAGGGTCCATGGGAAATGATGCAGAAAAGGTAACATATTTTGAGAAATCAATAACCAGGACTTGTGAAGAAACATCTAAAGTTAGCGTGTCTGCTTCCTCTTGTGTTAATCCATTTAATTGTTCAGAATGTGACAAAAAATTTCCAACCAAAGCTCGACTAAATAGACATTTACAAACACACTCGGATGAAAAAACTTATGTGTGTAGTGTATGCAAGAAAGGTTTTCCCAATTCAAGGAATCTTAAAGTTCATATGCATACGCATTCAGGTGAAAAACCTTATCCTTGTACATTGTGTGACAAAAAATTTCCAACCAAAACTCGACTTAATAGACATTTACAAACACACTCGGGTGAAAAACAATATTCATGTCAAAAGTGTAGTATACACTTTGCTTCAAAACATGGCCTTGAGTATCATATGATGTCACACTCTGGTTTAAAGCCTTACTTATGTTCATTCTGTGGCAAGAGATTTAGGGCAAACAGTCAGCTGAAAAGTCACATAATGACTCATAAAGGTGAAAAGTCTCATTGTTGTTCTTTGTGCAATGCAATATTTTCCCGCAAACGTTCCTTGGAAGAACACATGCTTGTTCACACAGGAGAAAAACCATTTCAGTGTGAAGAATGTAAGAAAGTGTTTGCCGTTGCTGAAAATTACAAAAGGCATATTCGACTACATGCCAAAGAAAAGCCCTATAAGTGCTCCAAGTGTGATAAGCAATTTGAGATGAAGTCTTCTCTTATGAAGCATTTCCAAAGGCACACTGGTGAAAAGGGTTTCTTATGTCCTGATTGTGGTAAAAGGTTTTATACCAATTCCTACCTTATTCAGCACATGTTTGTGCACTCCGGGGAGAAACCTTTTCCTTGTACATTGTGTGACAAAAAATTTCCAACCAAAGCTCGACTAAATAGACATTTACAAACACACTCGGGTAAAAAACCTTATGTGTGTGGTTTGTGTAAGAAAGGTTTTCCCAATTCAAGGAATCTCAATGTTCATATGCATACGCATTCAGGTGAAAAACCTTATCCTTGTACATTGTGTGACAAAAAATTTGCAACGCAGTATCAACTGACGCGTCACGTGAAAACGCACATGAAAACGCACTCGGGTGAAAAACCTTATGTGTGTAATGTGTGTAAGAAAGGTTTTCCCAATTCAAGGAATCTCAATGTTCATATGCATACGCATTCAGGTAATAAACCTAATCCTTGTACATTGTGTGACAAAAAATTTGCAACACAGTATCAACTGATGCGTCACATAAAAACGCACTCGAATGAAAAACAATATTCATGTCAAAAGTGTAGTAAACACTTTGCTTCAAAACATGGCCTTGAGTATCATATGATGTCACACTCTGGTTTAAAGCCTTACCCATGTTCATTGTGTGGTAAGAGATTTAGGGCAAACAGTCAGCTGAAAATTCACGTAATGACTCATAAAGGTGAAAAGCCTTATTGTTGTTCTTTGTGCAATGCAAGATTTTCTTGCAAGCGTTCCTTGGAAGAACACATGCTTGTTCACACAGGAGAAAAACCGTTTCAGTGTGAAGAGTGTAAGAAAGTGTTTGCCGTTGAGGATAATTACAAAAGGCATCTTCGACTACACGCCAAAGAAAAGCCTTATAAGTGCTCCAAGTGTGATAAGCAATTTCAGATAAAGTCTTATCTTGTGAGTCATTTCCAAAGGCACACTGGTGAAAAGGGTTTCTTATGTCCTGATTGTGGTAAAAGATTTTATACCAATGCCTACCTTACTCAGCACATGGTTGTGCACTCCGGGGAGAAACCTTATCCTTGCTCAAAGTGTGATCAGAGATTTTCATTTAAGACAAGCCTTGCTAAGCACCTGCGACGACACACTAAACGCTGATCGACTGATCAATAGTAGAACTTGGTAATGTGGAATATTGAGGGGAAAATTATTCATTCAAAATATAGTCCATTATTCCAATCAATATTTGTATTAAAAAAATATGAATTCCATTATATTTCATTAGCTTACTGCCCTGATATACATTTTTGTTTTTGTTGCAGTATTCCTCAATTGCACAAGTACAAAATCTATCCTATTATTATAGCACCAATCCTGTGTTACCTACATATGCATTTCATATCATCCATAAATTTGGAAATTGTAGAAAATAGAATAACATTTATTTTTTGTGACTTCAATTATTTTCCTGAGAGCAATGTGACCATGTTCCTTATTTCAATGGCCTGATTTTGAAAATATACTATTGTAAGGCTTCTATCGACCATATCAATAGCCCTTGCACAGGTGCAAATGTGATTGGTATTGGTAGATATTTGTAAGAAATTTATGAATAAATTTAAAAGAATAAATTGAAAGTCTTGTCCTGTAACTATTTCATTATATCCTCAAAAATGTTATTCTAGATTATTTTTCAATACATAAAATTGCACTCCTACTTTACCAACCCCAGAAAGTTCAGTTGCTTCTCCCCCTCGCAAGCAGTAATTTTCCTCTTTATTTCTATATTTTATCTGACTGATGCCTGATAATTTTTAGCTCATCCGGCCCAAAGGGCAAGATGAACTTATGCTGTGGCATGTCCTCCGTCCACAATTTGAAAATGTTTCTTTTTCATCATTTCAAGTCTGATTTCAATTCTGTTTGCTTTATATGATAGCACAAGGTGGGGGATTCAAAATTTTTAAACAGAATTTCGAAACTCATTAAATATGCTAATTTATGCGCATTTTTCATTATTCACAAGAAATTCTTCCTCTTCTTTATTTGTTGACTATTTTGATTTTTTTGCTACCATCTGGTAGAACTTCATGAGGTTCACCAAACTTCTACACTGAATTTTGACATTTTTTCTAGACCATTTTTTATGCTAATTTATGCAAAATTAATATATGTGTATTTTTAAAAATTGACATAAAATGCTTCTTCTTCTGTATTTTTTGACCGATTTTGACTTTTTTTATCTTCCATCTTGTAGAGCTTCATGGGGTTCACCAAATTTGTACACAGAATTTTGAAATTTTGAGTAAAAATTATAAATGCTAATTTATGCGAAATTTATTCATTATCACAAAAAATGCTTTTTTCTCCTTCATTTGTTGATCAATTTCAATTTTGTTCCCTTTATATGAAAGCTCTTGGTGGGGATACAAAATTTCAGCTCAGACTTTGAAACTAATTAAATATGCTAATTTATGCATAGATTTCAAAACTCACCTTTTTTTGACTGATATTATTATTTTTTTGTTCCACCTGAGAGCTACATGAGCCAAGGTTCTACTCAGAATTGAGAAATTTATTCATAAATCACAAAAAATACTTGTTCTATGTCATTTCTTCATCAATTTCAATTCTGTTTCCTCAATTTATGTCACCAATATAATTCACTACAGTGTCAACTGGGCTGAAATTAAAAATTGTGTTAAATATAGTTGTGAGATGCTGGATGAGCTCCACATCATTGATGTGCAAGTTATCCCAATTCAGTTATTTATTGTTACATTATGAAAGAACCTTTCTTTTTTCTTTCATAATGTATTTAATTACTTGGTTTTCTCTTTTCAAATAAATTACTTCGTTGATCGCAGCAAGATCTAGAGCCTTGAATTCCTTTTCAATTTGTTGCATTCCCTCAGTGTTTTGTGTTTCTGCACTGCATGTAATAAAAGGACTGAAGTGTACGTGCGGGGTAATGTGTGGGGAGGGTGGGTGAAGTTTATGTGTGGGTTAATGTGTGGAGGGTGGGTGAAGTGTATGTGTGGGTTAATGTGTGGAGGGTGGGTGAAGTGTATGTGTGGGTTAATGTGAGGAGGGTGGGTGAAGTGTATGTGTGGGTTAATGTGTGGAGGGTGGGTGAAGTGTATGTGTGGGTTAATGTGTGGAGGGTGGGTGAAGTGTATGTGTGGGTTAATGTGAGGAGGGTGGGTGAAGTGTATGTGTGGGTTAATGTGTGGGGAGGGTGGGTGAAGTGTATGTGTGGGTTAATGTGTGGAGGGTGGGTGAAGTGTATGTGTGGGTTAATGTGAGGAGGGTGGGTGAAGTGTATGTGTGGGTTAATGTGTGGAGGGTGGGTGAAGTGTATGTGTGGGTTAATGTGTGGAGGGTGGGTGAAGTGTATGTGTGGGTTAATGTGTGGAGGGTGGGTGAAGTGTATGTGTGGGTTAATGTGAGGAGGGTGGGTGAAGTGTATGTGCGGGTAAATGTTTGGGGAGGGTGGGTGAAGTGTATGTGTGGGTTAATGTGAGGAGGGTGGGTGAAGTGTATGTGTGGGTTAATGTGTGGAGGGTGGGTGAAGTGTATGTGTGGGTTAATGTGAGGAGGGTGGGTGAAGTGTATGTGTGGGTTAATGTGTGGGGAGGGTGGGTGAAGTGTATGTGTGGGTTAATGTGTGGAGGGTGGGTGAAGTGTATGTGTGGGTTAATGTGTGGAGGGTGGGTGAAGTGTATGTGTGGGTTAATGTGAGGAGGGTGGGTGAAGTGTATGTGTGGGTTAATGTGTGGAGGGTGGGTGAAGTGTATGTGTGGGTTAATGTGAGGAGGGTGGGTGAAGTGTATGTGTGGGTTAATGTGTGGGGAGGGTGGGTGAAGTGTATGTGTGGGTTAATGTGTGGAGGGTGGGTGAAGTGTATGTGTGGGTTAATGTGTGGAGGGTGGGTGAAGTGTATGTGTGGGTTAATGTGTGGAGGGTGGGTGAAGTGTATATCTGGGTTAATGTGTGGAGGGTGGGTGAAGTGTTTGTGTGAGTTAAAATGTGGGAGGGCAGGTGAAGTGTATGTGTGGGTTAATGTGTGGAGGGTGGGTGAAGTGTATGTGTGGGTTAATGTGTGGAGGGTGGGTGAAGTGTATGTGTGGGTTAATGTGAGGAGGGTGGGTGAAGTGTATGTGTGGGTTAATGTGTGGAGGGTGGGTGAAGTGTATGTGTGGGTTAATGTGTGGAGGGTGGGTGAAGTGTATATCTGGGTTAATGTGTGGAGGGTGGGTGAAGTGTTTGTGTGAGTTAAAATGTGGGAGGGCAGGTGAAGGGTATGTGTGGGTTAATGTGTGGGGAGGATGGGTGAAGTGTATATCTGGGTTAATGTGTGGGTGAAGTGTATGTGTGGGTTAATGTGTGGGAGGGTGGGTGAAGGGTGAAGTGTACGTGCGGGTTAATGTGTGGGGAGGGTGGGTGAAGTGTATGTATGGGTTAATGTGTGGAGGATGGGTGAAGTGTATGTGTGGGCTAATGTGTGGGAGGGTGGGTGAAGTTTATGTGTGGAGGGTGGGTGAAGTGTATATCTGGGTTAATGTGTGGGTGAAATGTATGTTTGGGCTAATGTGTGGGAGGGTGGGTGGAGCAGTGTATAGGTGGCTTAATGTGAGGGAGGGTTGGTGAACTGTATTTGTGGTTTAAGAAAAATGAAAAAGTTGGAGGGGGATTTAAGTAAGTGTGTGTGTGTGGGGGGGGGGGTTAATATTATCATTACTATTATCTGGCATTTGAAATACATTGAAATGCTACCTAAGGGTGGTCTAATAATGTTTGGAAGATGGTGAAGTTTATTGCTATGCTAAGGTGTGTGAAGATGAGTGGAGTGTATAGGCATAGGTTGGTAAAGGCGTGTGAGGGTACACCGTGTTCACTGGGGTACTGTGTGTGGGTGGGTGATGTGCATGGGGGTAGGAGATTTGTGTGGATATAGGGTTTGTGAATATGGTAAGATGTTTCAATGCATTGGGGATTGTAGTGTATTGACATCTGACGTATTTGTTTATGATGATGAAGAACCGTGTCTGGTATAAATAAGAGGCCATGTGAGAAGAATGAAATGTACGAAGATTAAAAGTACAATCACAAAGCCATACCTCACATACTTGTGTTTCAAAAAAAAAATAATAATCCGTAAACATAATTATCTGGTCGGCCCACCACCTATACGCCCCCCCCCCTCCTCCGGATACTAGCTCTTCAACCCTTGGTTAAACTATGATTGTAGTTTATCCTGTTTATATGCTGCAGTAGAATGGTAGCTGGTATAAGAGGAAGGAAAAGGTGCAACATGTAATATGAGAGATTACATTGCTCTTTATGTATGACACTTGATATTAGGAAATACCGAGGAAGTTTCTGGCAAGTCTGTCGGAACCCAAACTGATCTTTAGGACAACATTTGTCACTACTTGGCTCTATGACAACAATCAAAACAGATTTATATATGTAACGTATTGTCTACTCTATCATGTCTATCAACTGATGTCTATATGCATTACGCACTAATGTTTTTCAATATTATACAGCGCTTCCCCAAAAATGTCCCTCTGACATAGGGCTGAATTAATTCTAAAATGTGGTAGTATTCTCAAATAGATGAGTAGAAAGTTCCTTTTGTGATCTAACTTCTATGGAAATTTCATTGGTCGTGCTTCAGCGGTTTTGAATACACACTCTGTTATGTAACAGTGGTGCATTTTAGCCCATTCCAAGTTTGCAGCTTGTCTATGGCTTGTGAACCCCCATTTTTACATCCAGGATCTGAGTAGGGACATTTCTCTAATTATTTCCAGGCTCATCAAATCATTGACTTGGGCATGTTCAGAAGGACAAGAAACATAAAAAAAAGTTTGTTTGATGATTGGGGAATCAGTGCAGCGCAACTTTGAAAGAAAATGTGAATGATGAATGAGTAAAATAAGCTGAAAAATAAAGGGGAATCCACCACAAGTTAATCACCCTTTGCGGAAAGGAACTTTACCAGAGAAAATTTTGACTTTCTTTTCTTTTGAAAAGTTGCATGAAATTAACTTGTCCTCAGTAGCTTATAAACTAAAAAAATAATGAAAACAAAAATGCAGTTTATAGGCATGAAACAGACATGACCCGTTTTCTCAATTATTGTGCATCTCCCGTTATCATTCATGAAATGAACTGTCAAATACTGTTTTTGCCCTTCTGAACATGCTCAAGGTTGTGATTTGATGAGCCTGGTTAGATCATGGAGATTTGCCTGGTCAGATCAGGGAATTCCTTGGTCAGAATGGTCAAATGGGGATGATTTGCTACAAAGTACAGAACACACAGCAGTGCTGCATGCATGCAAACCTGGAATGGGCCGAAAAGCACCACTGTTAAATAATAGTTTTATACATTTTATTGAGAATAAGTTTTATTTTTGGAAGTAATTTAGCCACATTTTGGGGGACGCGCTGTACATAAAAAAATCTACCAAAATCGTGTACATATATGCCTCGTGTAAAGATGCACAATTTGCTCTTATTATTAACAAATTTTATGAATAATTAAGATTATACTAGTTTTCTTTTGAGTGCCTTTAACTGTAATAATAATATGTCTCTATACGCGCTTTAGATACACTGAAATAAATAAATGAATAAATAAAGGAATAGATTTAAAAAATAAATTTATTAATTAAAAGTAATTTTTTAAAATACATCGTTATTTTGTTTACAAAATACACGTTCTTAACCCACATAATTAAAAAAATATATAGATAAGCAAGATATCACAACTACAAGAATCTTATATCGCTAAAGATAAATGCTCAAATATACATATATAGGCCTGCTTATTTTCATAATACACAAAAAAGGTTTCTAACAAAAAATCAACGGTATCACAATTGATATAATCATAATACGTTAGTAAATGAACCTCGGACATTTAATTGGTCATATCTACGCATATCTAGTTCATATCTATGAGTGAATGTATCATCACTTGTTTTGAAAGAAAAATCCATAAATAATATAATAAACATATATATCATTATCCTTAACAGAGGTTTACTCTACCAAACAAAATAGCTAAAGAACTAAACATACAGACATACAATTTCAGTATTTTTTTCCTTACATGGTAGGTAAATTGTGGGTAAATAATAATCAGTAAATATCAGAACTAAAACATACACAGGACAAAATGTTTTAATCCAATGAGCTGCAATAATCTCCCTTGTCAGGAAAAATACAAAAACCAAGGACCCCGGCTTTTAAGCATGAAGACGTCCCTTATAGAGAATTATGAAAGTGGGCATTCAATTGACTCAAAATATGGAATGCCGTAATGATAACATTCCTCATCTCGATTGTTAACTTGTCCAAACATCATGTGCTCTTAACTCGAGAAATTGCGTACATTCAAGCATGCATCATCAATTCGATCACTCGGCATAGGCCTACTCTTTTATTCATTTCATTTTTAAGATAATTTGTAATTATGTATGTCTATCATCTAATAATGATAATAACTTGAGATGCTTGAGGCCGCTATCCTAGTCAAGCATTGCTTATGGTAGCGGTCTCCAGCATTATTTTTTTTGTCTACTCAACAAAGTACAACTTATAATATTGCAAACTATATTATCTATATACATTTTTGCCAATGAATTATTATTTGTATTTATTTTTGTAAAAAGAAATGTATCACTATTTTTTGTTATGTTGTACATTATGTTAATTAATAATTTCTGTTTGAAAAATGCTGAAATATAATATAATAAAATAAAATCAAATCAAATATCATTGTTTTAAGTCTACACATCGATAATCGGTATCTGAAACAATAAACTTAATAAACATGCTAAATTTATCTCTAATAATGTGGAATTCGTAGGATGCATTGCCAAGCTAAAAAGGGTAGTTGCTGTGCAAGTTTTGTTGTTTTTGTTAACTACGGGGCAGAAATTGCTTAACCTCTTTAACAGTATAATTTGCAAATTTAAACTATTAAAGGGATGGTCCGGGCTGAAAATATTTATATCTTAATACATAAGAGTAGAATTCACTGAGCAAAATGCCGAAAATTTCATCAAAATCGGATAACAAATAATAAAGTTATTGAGGTTTAAAGTTTAGCAATATTGTGCGAAAACAGTCATCATGAATATTCATTAGGTGGGCTGATGATGTCACATCTCCACTTTCCGTTTTCTTATGTTATTGCATAAAATCATAATTTTTTCATTAATTCATACTTGTGTGAATAATATGTCTCCCTTATAATGAAATAAGTTGCAGCAATAAATATCTAATGCACTAAATCAGTTGTCAATCCAATTTTTCTAGTTCTTGGTGGAAAAAAATTGAACAAACCTAATTTAATATGATAAAATACAAAAGAACAAGTGGGGATGTGACATCATCAGCCCACCTGATGAATATTCATGACGACTGTTTTCACAAAATATTGCTAAACTTTAAAATTCAATAGCTTTGTTATCCGATTTCGATGAAATTTTCAGCATTTTGCTTGGTGAATTCTACTTTATTTATTAAGCTATAAATACTTTCAGCCCGGATCATCCATTTAAGTAAAACAAATAACGGACAATATCGATCTCTTCTGACGAGCTGCTGTGGCCGAGTTGTCTAAGGCGCCCGACTACACCATGAACAGTCAGTCCGCAAGCCCTGAAAAAGTAGCTTCTTTTATCCAAGTGATATTCATGACAAGAGGGTTTTTGCATAGTTAATGAGCTTGGTGCGAACCAAAACACCTCTTTTTATTCGGCCATTGCTGCTCTAAATTTTGACCAAATTTCATGTTTTTGGTATCTTTGTAAAGAAGAAGAATCATTCTTTTAGGTCATGTGTTTGGATGTTTAAAAGAATGTTGTAATATAGGAAAAACTTTTGATCTAAAACATGAAACAAAATATTTTTTTTCATGCAACAAAAGTTGTTGTTTTCACACTTAATTTCTGTTTAGGCACAAATGATTTTTAGATCATGATAAAGCTGAAGATCTAAGCTTTAATATGATATAATTTTTATAAGAAGATGTATTTTAGATGGGTCAGCAGCCAGCTTTTCATGGGCCAAGTACATTTTGCAGCTCAAAAACAAGAATACTGCGCTCTGATTGGTCATAGACCACACACCCACGCAAATTCCAATGTTCCCCACACTGGGCCTCTGCAAGGTCACACTCACCATGTGGTAATCTCTTCAAATTACCCGCGCCTGTTTGTTTTGAAAACAGTATTCAGCCAATCAGAACTCTGGATTTTATGTTACTCAGAAATTTCAGAAATCTCGTCTTGCATCTTGATGGATATAACTGGCTGCTGACCCATCTAAAAGATGCCACATATCAAGAGTGACATTGTAAGAAAGTATAGAGTTTGAGCTTTCTGATGATATAAATAATGTTGGTGCCTAAAACACAAAATGTTGCACAATTTGCAGGTGAAAACAGAGGAAGAAAATTCTGTTTGATGCATCTTTTCAGGTAAAAAATGCACTTATTTATCAAAATATTTCATTCAAAATAAATGACCAATATAAAAGGGTAACATTTACTCTTGCCCATGGTACAGAAATAATTAATATTACTCAAGGAGAAAGTGGTTAAATTCTTTGAGAAAGAAAGTCTCACAATTCACGAGATTTTGCAGGGACATGAAAACAGCCACGAGAGGACTTGGATAAATCTTGCTCATTTGCTCATTAACACAGGGGCTTGCGGACTGACTGTGAAAGTCCGGGGTTCGATTCCCGGCACGGCCCTTAACCAAGGCATTTTATATACACTGCTCTTTTCTCTTGCATTGACCCAATAAAAATGCTTCATGCATTATTGATAGGCCTACCAACGTGTGCACGTGTTAAAAATGATAATATTACGCATACATAATATAATTGCTATAGTTTTGCATTACAATTTCCTAAACAGCACCGAGAGCAGGAAGATAATCCTTTAGAAGATTATAACGTTGTCTATTATGCTATTGGATGGTAATATATGATTTGATATTAAGCGTATACATAAATATAGATGTATAGACGGAGAGACACTTTTGCTAATACCATGTTTACCAAAGTAAACTTTATATCATCTCTGGAATGAACTGTTAAATTGTCAATCTCTGCTTCAAAAGAGGATTTAACAGTATTTTAGCTTGATGAAGAATCGTTCAAGATTTCACTCAAACCGTGATCTGTTTTCTTGTAAATGAGGACCTTTCCGTCATTGTGTAACACAATCTGAGACGGGCCTGCAAGAACAAAACTTGGACTAAGTGGAGTCGACGAACAGTCAACTATCTTCCTTGCTCCTGCAGCTCGTCCGAATGGCATTACATCAATGGCGCAGGTAAGAGGAGAAGCCTGATACATAACGTAGAGGGCGTCCCCTGAACTGTCTACAATCATACTTCTCATGTCCTTAGAGTGGAGATGGACGGTAGCAATGACCACACCATCAGAACCAAGAACACAGACGTCTTGTCCTTTGGAACACCTTGTACGAATGGCAATCTTGTTTCCTATCGCTTGAACCTCGTAGATCGCTTTGTTGCTGATGTTAAGTGACCCCACGACCTCTCCTTTATCTGGGTTGATGATATAAATCATGGACTGTCCAAGGGCAGAGGCGAGTACATTCCCGTTGTCATCAACAGATACTGATACCCGAGCACTTGGTGAGAGAACAACACTGATTGTCTTGATATGCTTCCATGTATGGTCGAATATAACGACGTCTCCATCGCAAGAACCTCCTACGATTCGACCATCCTCAAGAAAGCTGCACTTCCACAAACCATGAGAGTTCTTACTTTCAATGACTTTCTTTCCTCTGCCATCTTGAAAGTTTAGCAGTCGAATAGAAGAATCGTAGTTATTCTTGATGACCACGTCATTGTTGCTGCATGATCCAATCATACATGAAATACCCTTCTGTCCCGCACGGAATGTCCGCTCCAGTTCCCACCTCTCTACAGGCATCTTTATTTGTCCTATTTTCCAACCTTCTTCTCTCTCGAATTTCACCATCTCAGCAATTTTCAAAGCATGGTCGGATACATTGATATCAATATCCCCCTCGAACATACAGCAACATTGTTGAGTAAACTTGGTGAACTCACTTGCTGAAAGTTCATCATTATTCATCAGTTTTTCCGCCTTTGTGTGTATTTCAGACATATCTTTGCAAATCTTCTCTGCACCCTCAATCTGCTTGTCCACTTTCTCCCGAACTATTATGGATCCTTCTCTCAGTTCCCTCATAAGCACCCCAAATCTATCCGTAACTTTCTTTATCTCATCACCATATGCCTTCTTAAGCCGCCTCTCCTCCTGGGCATAATGTTCCTTTATTTTTACGACCTGGTCTTTGATGATTCTGCTTCTTTTCAGCATCTCACCTTCCCGCTTCCGTCCTTCTTCTACCAGGAAGTTCAGCTCTTCTTTCCGGACCTCCATCGTATCGACTGTGTCCTGCAAAGTACACCCCTTCCCATGTTCTGTCGAGGAACATGGCTCGCAGACAAAGACATCATGGGTTATGCAGAACACCTTAGCGATTTCCTGTGGATGCTTGGCGCAACACCAGTGTCTCTCGTTATCTTCCTTGATCAGATGACCCTGTAACTTTGCGCATTCGTCACATAGCTGTTGCCTGACTTCCATTCTGTAGCTGACATGGGCTTTGCCGTAGGACTGACAACCTTCACATTTATTTCTACTGTCCGTTGGAAATCCAGATGCCATAATATTTGAAAAGATCACAAGGTTTGTTTCTCAAAGGTTGCTGTAAAAAGAAATTAATAGAATATTTTTTTAATTTCTTTAAAGAATTCCGTCTTGATTATAATTCTCACTGACATAATTATCTACACTCATAGAATAAAATGAGCTGAGTGGAACCTCATACCTCTTTTTAAAGAACCTTTTAGCTTCTTCAAAGAAGCAGAATATGGATTCTATTTCATCTTTCGTACTATTCAAACCCTTGATCATGTTGATATTGTTAATATAATCATCATAAAACATCAGCAATGAATGGCAAAATGTACCTAAGCTTTTGAAGTATGAGGGGCTCAACAAATCGTCTGTGGGATAGTAATTATTTCTAGAATGTTGCGAACGAAACTGGGCCTTTGTAAATGACAATATAATTATGTGATAGATTTCGACATAATATTCAACAAATAGTATCATAAATGTCCCTTTTCCTTGCCCTTTTCCTCCTAGCTCCTTTGGGGGTCAGAGCCCCCCCCCCTCCTCTGTTTTCTGTAAATCACTACTATTAGCACCACAATTAATATTCCCATCATCAACTCCAATCTCACCATCACCATTGCTACTATCATCAATACACTCTAAAAAAGATAAAGAGCTAATTTAGCTCTTAAGGAGCGTGTATAGTGACTGCACTTCGGAGTGCTGTCTTGTTTTGTTCAAATTTGAACGAGAAAAATCTGCATTCCGAAGTGCAGTCACTATACACGCTCCTTAAGAGCTAAATTAGCTCTTCCTTTTTTTAAAGTGTAATATTGCAATCATAATCATCAACATCATCATCAGCAGTAGCATATCATCATCATCATCACCACCACCACCATCACCACCATCATCATCATCATTACAATCAACATCACCATCAACACCACCATCATTATGTTTATCTTTACTACCACCATGATCACCTTAATCATCACTATCGTCTCCACCATCTCCATCATCATTTCTTTCTTTAATTTCTGTTTATGAGATCTTCGATTGGTACTAAGCATGTACATTACTTCAGAAAAGTGATGCTTATTTTATTTCTCATACAGTTACTCTCTAGAAAGTGAAGGGTCCATCTATTATTTAATAAATTAATCAATTTATCTCTCCAGGATAAACGCTCAATAACACAACTCACCTCTTTGCACACTAAGGTTGTAGGTTACCTGGTATAACTCTGTTGCCTTTGGTGATTATGTCAGCTAATGACGTATGCTCTATCTGCTGATATGTTCACTCAAGTATTGAAAAATACATTAAAAATATTTTTTTGGGGGGTACAATCTTTGTAAAATATTTCATTCTTTCATCACCTGTAGGTGGCGATATTCTTCTTTGTTATTATGTATTATTTAATTTCGTAGTTTTGCGGATGCCCATCCAAAGCCAAACCCCACCTACAACGGATTGTGAAATGAAAAGGCCCTTAGCAGTTAGATAATTTACTGAACAATTTTATTTTTCAACCGGTTAATTAATGGTAGACAATGGTAAAAAAATTCACAATTATATCCATGGGTCATCGTAATCCTCTATTTTGTAACATATCCTAGTCAACCTACCAAGTAGGAGGAATGTTGTGCTTATAAGCCTGTGTAATATGAGATCAATTTAATCAAATAATTCCAAAGAAGGGCGGAGGCGGCGACAGAGTATAGGGAGATAGACAAGACGACTTAGTTTTCAATTGATTAACAGTGGTGCTATGAAGTTACATGACCAGCGTCTTACTGCTCTTCATTCATCTATTCTCCCCTTTCCCCCTCTTGTTTCTTGTATTTCTCCTCTGTTCGTACTTGTTGAAAAAGGAGGGCACAAAGGATGAAACATTTCTTTGCGATTCAGGACATGGAAACTGAGACTTATATTGCGCCTATATTTTATCTTCCTTTCACGAGCTTTTTTGGGCAATTCTGCAGGATTTTACCTCAAATGGTTGCTGTCGCATTTTGGATGCTAAATTGCATTTTTTTTTGATAGTGAATTTTCGGTGGTTATTTAGAATTTGACTCCAGATTCGCAGGCATCATGACCGTATTTACCAACACAGTGCGATGAGAAAAATGAGCTGGCATTTGCTTAGAACTTTCTGAGTTTTATTTAGAAGGTGACGTCAGATTACGCATGCGTACATGCACATGGTTTACCTGGATCAGGAAGTCCCTGTTCCTCTTACAGCGGAAGATGGTCGTTTCTGATTAACTTCATGATCTTAGTAATCATCATGCAATGGTTAAAGGATAACTCATAATCGTTCGTGCTGTCGTGTACTACATGCTCACTAACACAGAAAGTGAATTTAATTTCAATATATAAGCTTCGGGGGAGATTGTGGTGCGTAGTATTATATGAATGTATAAAGTTATTATTATGCCTGGGACCGTTTCGTAAAGCTGTTCGCAATAATACGCTCGACATTATACACGATTAGTGGATAAAATGGCATCATAAAAAATGTTCCAATCGTGCATTAAGTCAAGCGTAATTTACGAACAGTAATGTAAAACATCATCTAGAATTTGATGATACACACTCGTGCAAACAGAATACCCCGTCATGAAAACTATTTATTTTTCAACAAGTGTCGACTTTAATTCAGCAGTAAAATTATATTATATGGTAGTCATGACAACAGGTTACATTGTTTGGACCACATCCCATCCTGCGATCACTAATATCGATGTTTATATCATATGGTAGAAATACATTCCCATGATTATACGAATGTAGTTAATATCGGTTTACATATTTTTACTGAAATAGCATCTGGTTCCAGGATGTGGTTAAGATGATAAAACATATGAGCTATATTGTCGAGAAATTTAATCTTATGCTGTCATATGGAAGATGGTGTATGAGTCGCTATTCCAATATTGAGCAAATTTAAGTGTTATGGAAGAATGTATCAATAATTAAATGCATAATACAACATACGGAATATGAATGACATATAGAAACGGAATTGAGAGAGAATTTGGATCTGTTTTACAAAGTATTTATAATGATAAACTATCTTCATATTTTGCATTACACAAAAGTAAGGACAAAAATATTCGAAAGTGAAAGGACCTATTAAGACATAGGCCCGTTACTGTTTGAAAAGAATTGATAAATCAATGATATAAAGAAAGATAAAGAGAGAGGGGGCAGTTAGAGGGGGAGAAAAAGAGGGAGGGAAAAGAAAGGGAGAGAGAAGACAGAGAGACGGAGGGGGGGGGGGGAGTTAGGGGCAATCGAATGAATAACGATGATGACAATAAAAATGATGACATCATTAGTAAAATTCACCAATAATTGTCCATGATATTTCTATTTAAAAATTATACAAATGTATATGTTTATATATATTATTGTTACATCCAATCATACATTCACAAGTGAAACTATCCAACTCTGTCACAACATCTCTAAAGTACTTTATATATCTTCAATAGAAATGCCGATTTCCCGATTCCCCCCACGATAATCAAGAATTCAAGATACTAGAAACATACGGTGGAATTTACATAATGCACAGTAAATCACAACTATAAACTTGAAGATAAGCGATAAAAGTACATCATCTGAGTCGAAATCTACAGAAAAATGAATATATATCATTAAGTCCCAGGTTGGTTTTGATAACATTCGAATATTGAAATTAGAAGAAAAATATCAATGAAGCTTGGCGTACATGAGACAGCGTCTCACATTTTAAAATAAGGTACGTATAAAACTTTCCTTTTCCATATCCACTGGGAACAGTTTTTTTTTGCAGAGTATTCGTGAACCTATATCGAATTGAAGTTGAAGATTTTAATCAGTTAATTGCCTCCCAATGTTTAACATAGAGCGACGTTTGAACATCGTGAGACAACTTATTAAACTCTTCAACTTTATGCGTAGGACACGATAAACCCCTTCCATACAATCGAACTAATCGAAAAATATTCGAGGGTAGACTAGCTTTCCATTCGGCATTAAAGTGCGTTAACGTCTTCTTTTTTAATGTCCCCTTTGTATATCGATCGACTATTAATACATGATTGCATTAAAAGGAACGAATATTTAATGATGTACACGTACCACACGTGCTCATATTTATTATTTCAGTTTAATCTCAGCAAGAAGTTGATGGAGTCCCCTGTTTGTCTTCCTGAAGGAGAGTACCTTTCCATCGGTGTAGATGACCATTCTATCAGGTCTAGGAATGGCACAACTTGGACTGTAAAACGATGGCTCACACACAGCTACTCGTTCTGCAACAAACTCAGCAGAAGTTGACAAGACTGAGACCTTGTAATCTGAGTGGCGTCTGTCCCAAGAGAGCAGATAAATCAGGTCATGTCCGCGGTCTACAACTAGACTCTTGATTCCTTCCCCATGACAATGCTTTGAAGCAAGCATCTTGCCGGAGTCGTCCAAGACTGAGATATCAATGCCTTCGACACACTCATTGAGGACGACGATGTGTCCCGATGAGAGAGCACAAATGTCGTATATTGGAGTCCCAATGTCAATGGATCCAACTGCTCTACCATCTTCGGGGCTATAGATCCCGATCGTTCCAGATCCGACTGCGTTGGCGAGGATCAGACCATCTTTGTTTACAGCAACGCATACAGAAGACTTCTCACCGCCTACACTCTTCTTTTCTTCTTCATCTACGGTAATGACGATGAGCGGTTTCAAAGAATGATCACAAATGACCACCTCACCTTCGTTAGACCCACAAACGATTCTACGAGCAGTATCTCTCAGTGGCACACATCGCCACAAATCGTATGGACTGTTGCCTTTAATCACTTTCTTCTTGATTTTGGTCTCGATATTAACGACATAGATTGCGTGTTTTTCAGTGTCTTTGATGACTATTTCAGTGCCAGCGATAGCGCCCATCATGTAGGATATCTTTCCGATTTCAGGATTGTATTCATCGTTCTGGACCCAGGTTTCGACTGGAACATCAATGGTTCCGATCTGTTGGTTGTCGCTTTTTGCAAACGAAACTTTCTGGGCCACCCCAGTGACCTTTTTCATCACAACTTTCATGTCAATTTTGGTGTTAGCCTGGGCTGTTAAACATGTCAGAAATGAACTGACGTCCCGGAAGTCTTTCATCAAATCGCTCTTGTTTTTTAGCAGTTCCTCGGCCCGTGTCCGCATCTCTATAAGGTCTTTGCACTTCTTATCAGGTTGGTCTTTTATATACCCAGTCATGTCACGAAGTCTAGCGGATACGTCCTTCAGCTTTCGCTGACGATCTCCGAATGCGTCTTTGAGTTTCTTTTCTTCTCTCTCATAGGCTAGTCGCAGTTTCTCCTCCTCCATTGCAAAATGCTGTTCCAGACCCTCAACCTCCTCCTCGACTGATTTCACCTGATTGTTAAACGTTTCTTCATTCTCTTTACTCATCTCGATCAACCGAGCCAGGTCTTCCTTCCGTTCCTTCAGAGTGTCATCAACGTCACCAAGGGTGCATGTTGATTTGCTGTGTGTAGTGATCGCACACGCCTCACAGATAGGGGCATCGTGAGTCAAGCAGAAGATCTTCGCCTTGTCCATGACGTGTTTCTGACAGAACCATTCTGCTGCATTGATAGAACTTTCTTTATCTATGGCGCATCCATTGCAGAGTTTCTGCCTCACTTCGACTCGGTATGAAACGTGAGCTGTGTCCTCGGTGAAGCAACCCTCACACCGTGAATCATCCGATGAAGCAGAAAAGCCTGATGCCATTCTGTTGGTCACAGCCAGGTCTACAATTGGATCTGTAGAGATGAAATGAAGTGAATGAAACGTTAGACAGTAATAGTTTGCACTGAGCAATCTACCAGATTAACTGGCTACAAAAAATTAATATTCAGCATAAAGGAGACTACCAAGATAACTCCGTACAAAAAGGCAGAGCGCAAATGAAAGGGAAACCAATTATTCACCAACATTTAGAGAGTCAATTTCAAGGATCTTTAAATCATATTCAGGTGTATAAACAAACACCGGATGATTTTAATCTCCGGTGACTTTGGCTTCAATTGAGTGCATACCAGAATATGGGTTCTTGTTGTAAAGGGGGGGGGGGCAAGCTGCCCCCAGGCGGATTTCACCGGGGAAAAAACGGGAAAAAGAGAAAAGGGAGAAAGAGGGAAAGGGAAAAGGAAAGAAAGAAAGAAAAAGAGGAAAGGGGAAAGGGAAAAAGTGAAGAGAAAGGGACAGAAAGAAAGAACATAAATAGGGAAAATGGAAGGAAAGCGGGAAAAGGAATGAACGAGCATGTGAGAAAGTACAAAATAGTCTGAAATACATTAGCATGATTAGCAAGAGAGGGATATAAAATCAAAAGATATGACTCAATGGCACGGGCAAAAATGGCGGGAAAATGGGAGAAAGAGGCAAAAAGAAACCGGAAATAAAGGGAAAGCCAAAACCTAAATTGAAAAATCAGAATATGAAGACATGGGACAAGAAAAAGGAAAAGAACTTAATAACACGGCCGGGATGCCGAAAAGAACAGCAAGAGAGCTTGCTAAATTTTATGCAATCAGGAAAAAAAATCCTTATAGCTATAAGGGCTAGTTATATTCCCCTATGTCCTAACCTACTTACGCTGGCTAGATTTACCGTAAAAAGCCTCTTAATGTTTACTTTGGCTAAATTTCCAAAGCTAAAATATCACATAATTAGAATTTCATTTCAAAATCATTTTAAAAGGCTAATTTTTTTTCTGGCTCGCTTCGCTCGCTGGCGACATTTTTATTTTTTTTAATACAAATTTTACCACATTTGCTATGTTGTGCTGCCTCAAAATATTTCCTAAATATCCGCAACTGCTTTTAAGTTATGTGTTGCTTTTGTACCCGCGATTCGATAAAAAGTGGCCATATGCAATTAATGACTGTTTAAAAATATCACGAGGTTCCGGGGGCTCCGCACAGGGCCAGTGACGGCACCAAAGGGAGAGGCACGGGGGACAATTTCTCCCAGTGAGTTGGCCTCCCCACTTGCTCCCCCCCCCGAAATTTTGAAAAATAAAAAATGTATAGTAATTGTTATCATTAGTTTCAAGTTTCAAGTTTAGTTCAAGTTTATTTATTCAAAACCAAAAACACCACATCATAATCAAAATAGATATACATACAATGTAAATGAGTACATAAACATACATCAATTAGATTATAGCATAGACGAATTGGTTTTAGGACCCCTTTAAAAGCAAAGCTTGTGAGTAGGGCCCTGGAATACTTATGATTATTAACATACAACATAGGATATACTAATCTACAAGATACAGAAAAATATATATAAGGTTAAGATGCTAAAAATAAAATGGAAAACTATTACAAACACACATATACTTTTTTTTTTGAATAATTACACATACACACACACACACACACCCACACACAACCACATTCACCCACATATGCACATACTAAACATAAATTCTGAGTAGGTCATCAACTTAAATGCAAATACATCAACTTAAAATACATATTGAAGGAAAAATAATCATAATCTGTCAAGAAAGTAAGTTTTGGATAATCTTTTGATCATGAAAAGAGTTTTACTATTTTTTATATCAACAGGTAAATTGTTCCACTCTTTAATACATGATATATGAAAGGAGGTCAGGGTGACATTTATTCTCGCAAATGGCTGACGAATAAGATCCTTTTGACGTGTATTATAATTATGTATTTGTGAATTCTGAAGAAATAATTTTTTTAAGGTACATTCTTGGGGCATTGATTGTAGTTTGAACATGAACAATGCATAATTGAACGACACAAGTTCACTAAGAGGTAGCATTTTCAGACGAAGAAATAACGGAGTACTTGGATGTCTATAATTAGAATTTGTTATAAGTCGTATTGCCCTTTTCTGCAATACTCTCAATTTATCAAGATAAGACTTGAAAGTGTTTCCCCAGGCAACATTACAATATGTCAAATAAGGTGGAACAATACTATTGTATATTGTTATCAGTATCATTTCAGGTAAAATTGATTTTAACCTATAAATAACCCCCACACTGCGAGACACCTTTGTGCAGACAACATCTAGATGATTTTTCCAGGATAGGTGCTCATCGATATATAACCCAAGAAACAAAATATTTGCACTTGGTTCAACATCATGACACCCTATATGAAGACAAGTTATACGCCCTGGAAGCTTTTTACCCTTAGAGCGGAAAATTATGCACTTGGTTTTTTGAATGTTCAACAATAGCTTATTGCAACAAAACCATGAATACAGCTTCTTAATTTCTTGATTTGCAACCAGTAACAAATTTTCTACTGACTTATCAGATAGCATCAGACTGGTATCATCAGCAAACAGGGAGTATGAGAATAATGTTGATGAATGTATTATATCGTTTATATAGATCAGAAACAACAGGGGACCAAGAACAGAACCCTGAGGTACACCATAGTTAATCGTAGCATGTTTGGATCTAGATCTATCTATCATAACAAATTGTGTCCAATCACACAAATAGCTTCGGAACCATGACAATGCTACACCACGAATTACATAGTGTTCAAGTTTCTTGAGAAGGATATCATGGTCAATGGTATCAAATGCCTTTGACAGATCTAAAAATATCCCCAGACAATATTTGTTTTCATCAATAGCCTTTATGATATTACTCAATAAGTTAAAAACACCCATTTGTGTGGAGAAGTTTCTACGAAATCCGCACTGCTGAGGAATCAAGATGTTATTTTTAGATAAAAACTCATTTAAACGTTTATAAATTATTTTCTCGAGAATCTTTGAAAATATTGGTAACAATTAGCATCCTACTAAAGCTGCAAAGTGCTCCTAAACAGCTTTTTCGTTCTTTAAATTTTGAAAATGTTCTCATTCATTCACTGTTAGCTCCCAACATTTTTTTTATTATTTTTTTTTTAACATAAATCTTTCAGGTCATTCATATAAAATTCAAAATTTCGCGGCTCGCGGTAAGCGCTCGCAGTAACTGTTGACTGAGATAAGAAAATTATCTGGTCACATGCATGGTGCTTGAAAATCCAGTGTTCAAGACATTATGCATCTCGCAATTACAGTTTTCATTATTCGTTTTTAGCGAGATACACATTCTGTTAGAAAATTAGTTAGATAGCCATCCAGTTCAGGATAACAAAAAGTGCTTAGAACGTCCAGTTATCATCTCAGGATATCAAAAATGTTCATCTCGCTTCGCGATCGCATTATTTATATGGTGAGATATCATCTTCATGACCCAATAAAGCAAACAGCTAGTCCATAACCAGTCATTTTTCAAGTCAGAAGTACCTACATTGAAAAAATTAGCTCACCCTTCTCGCTCAATTTTATGAAAGAGGCAAAAAATAATTTCGCGGCTCGCGGTAAGCGCTCGCAGTAACTGTTGACTGAGATAAGAAAATTATCTGGTCACATGCATGGTGCTTGAAAATCCAGTGTTCAAGACATTATGCATCTCGCAATTACAGTTTTCATTATTCGTTTTTAGCGAGATACACATTCTGTTAGAAAATTAGTTAGATAGCCATCCAGTTCAGGATAACAAAAAGTGCTTAGAACGTCCAGTTATCATCTCAGGATATCAAAAATGTTCATCTCGCTTCGCGATCGCATTATTTATATGGTGAGATATCATCTTCATGACCCAATAAAGCAAACAGCTAGTCCATAACCAGTCATTTTTCAAGTCAGAAGTACCTACATTGAAAAAATTAGCTCACCCTTCTCGCTCAATTTTATGAAAGAGGCAAAAAATAATGTGTCCTGCCCCCCATGTTCTTTTGCCTCCACCTAGGTTAAAAATCTGGTGCCGCCACTGCCTTGGACCCGATCCGCATAGCATTGGCCCCCAAAAGTTCTACAACCGAGAACAATAAAGAAAGGAAAAGGAAAGGAAGATGGAAGATGTTATTTTCTGAATATCTTGTAAAAATCAATCTCACAGTTAGATTTTCATGAAAGTGTGATTTTTTTCTCGCTCGCTTCGCTCGCTTGCGACTATTAAGCAACTTTTGCCGCGCGCGCCATGCTGTGCCCTCTCCTTTTATATTTGTACTTATATGACGCATTGAGCTTCGCCCTAATGGCCGGCCACAATCATAAAACAATCCTTTTCATGCCATGATATGACCGGGAATCTTTTTTTGCTCTTGCTCCCCCCCTGGCCACCGACCCCTGTTACGCTCCTGATGTATAGGTCTGACCCCCCCCCCAAAAAAAAAAAGGATATACGTCAAGAGAAGGGTCTTATGTGAATTCAATGAAGCAGATATTCTTCCATGATGAGCGTGACTTAAATTCTGGTTGAATTTGCGTTGCTGACAAACCCGTCACCATTTAGATATTGATATGGCAGCAAAAACTACCGCACTTACTATTAGCCCGTAGCCCCCCCCCAAAAAAAAAATAAAATAACATAATAAATAATATCATGTCAGTTGATTCTGTACAATATGATTTTGACTAATTATTACATTTCATGAAAAGAAAGCATTCCTAATTCATATTAAGAAGGTTGGGGCAATAGAACGGATAAAACCGTCAAGTGTCAAATCCCTGGGGAGCGTTTCATCAACATTTTTGTCCGACTTGTTGTCAGACATGACAAATTTTCCTGATTTTGATTGGCAGAGAAGCACTGTTACTATGGTTATTGTCGGGTAAAATTGGACTTGTCGGATAAAAAAATCCCACAAGTCGTTTCATGACACGCTCTCCAGGTCGATAAAAGTGAGCGGAAGTCACTTTTCAACAAAAAATACAAGGTAGTATTAAATGAAATCTTACACTACACCAACACTCGGTAAACTGTTGATCAACATAAGGTAAACTTATCAACATAAGATAAAATGTTGATCACTGATATATTGGCCCAGTGTAGTATATCGTTTAGGAAAATAATAGAAGACTACTTACCACCAATATGGCAAAGGCAAACAATTCAGAAAAGCTATATGACATATATCACGCTTCAATATTTCATGGGGTGTGCACAGAACAGTGAGGTTGTTCTAGAAAAATGTTGACTTTATTTGATGACTCATTAGCGATGTGTGTCGGAAGCTTAGTTCAGGGTAGGCCTACTGACCACAAGTTGGCAGTGTTTATGTCAGTAGCGTAAGGGTTAAATGGGCTCAAACCCTCCCTTAATTTTTTTGATACCCAACCCCCCCTAATCATTCATTCCCCTCATTTTTTTGGAAGCCCCCCCCCTATTTTTTTGAGGTACGCAACGACGTTAAATTTGTGATGAAGACAATTTTTTTTTGGTAGGAAACGACCTAAAATTTATGGTGAAGTCCCTTTTTTTTTATTTTTTTTTTATTGGGGGGGGGGGGGTTATCTACATTTCATTTAGCTTGAACCCCCCCCCCCCGTAAAAAATCCTGCGTACGCTACTGGTTTATGTTATTCTCCGTGCAATAATTATGAGCGCTAGTTAGGTTTTCATTTTTCCAAGCCTGTGTATTGTGATGAGAAAAGGAAGTGTCTTAAGGGAGACGGGATCGATACTGCGTCTTCTGTAAATAATTAAAAAAGAAAGATCAAAATCATTATAATTGGCCTACCACAGGGGAACCCCAATGATAAGCATTCGGCACCCCTTGCAGTGGTTATGTCACTGAACATAATAGTACTAGTAGAAACACAACGTCAAGTTGGGTATATATGTATTTTTTTTTGCTCAAAGTGGTAGTAGGATATCTCCTTCAATAATTCGAAAGGTTCAACCTGGGCACCCTAAGCCGTCATAAGCGGCTGAGGCCACACCCATTTTTTCACAATCCTTTTAAATATGATTTGTCTCTTTTACAGAATCAACATACCATGTTTGATATCAAATTAAAGCTGATGAAAATTTAAATGTTAACATTTGGATCGCGCATGGCATCATGCAAGACTCGTGTAGATCAGTGAAAGGTCATTTAAGGTCAAATTGGGCACAATAAGGTAAAACAACATATCACACGAAATATATCATGTTTTGTAAACAAACATAACGTATTATTTGTGTTCCCCCTGAAAATTGTATAGTTGATGGTGTGTATTTTAGAATCTGACGGTTGCCACCTTGGCACTTTAATGCATTTTTTAAAATTGGTATCATATGCCACGCCCACTTAACATTCCTCTTAATTATGACTTTCCCCTTTTTATGGAATAAACATAAGGTAGGGCCTATTTGGTACCAAATTGAAGCTATTGAAAAATCAAATAAGTAAATAATATATTTAACATATTTAACTTCAGAATAGGTCTTACTTTACTTAGCAGTGCTGCAAATTAATTATGACGAATATGACCTCGAGTTTGAATAAATGGGAGAGTGATATAGAATTTTTCCTCACGTAGATACAAAGCCTTTTGGTTCGTTTAAAAAAAAAATCACATTTCGCTCCAATAATAGTGTTACAATGCTCGTCTTAAGTACACCTTTCTCTACAACCATGCTGATTTTGGTGAAAAGACATGGGTTTTGATGAATAAAGTGCAGCATTGTAGGCCCTACTTCTCAAATTTGTTATTTCAAACTTTTGAAATATATTTTTGTCGCGTTTCACACCTATTCAGAATTGAAAGGTGCTCCTACAATAAAAAAGAGTAAACGAATAGCAATATGAGTGAATTTTCTATCTTAGGTAGGCCTGTACAATAGGCCTAATGCAAAATTTGATGAAAGTTAGGCCTACTGGATTTTGACAGAGGTTATAAACTCAACGTTGTGATCTCGCAGGGTCTAATAATATCAAATTCTTTTTATTGCATATTTCACGAGACCTAATTTCAATTGGGTGAACTTCAAAGCTCGATAGAAAAAATCAAACACTTAAACCACTAGTACATTCATATTTAATCATTAACCCTCTTCAGGTTTTAATAGACAGCTATGCACTGCTTTTTCACGCAACTAACTATGCACCCCGATGCCTTTATTGAAAGGCCTCAGCCAAAATGCAAAAGTACCCTTTTCGGTTTTGCCCCCCCCCCGTCCCCGAACAAATATATAGACTGTGCCTTTAATTTAATCGATCAATGGACAAAATTTGATAACGAATACAAAACATCCGCATTTTGGGGAATGGGGAGGTCACCGTTAAAAATAACTAAGGAATGATAACAAGGGCGTGGTCCTTGCGCCACCACCAGCGAGTGCAATTAAGACTGGGGTCAAATATACAGTGGCGCTGGCAGGGCTAGGGTTCGGAAATTGGCCACTCGTCAAGCATCGCAGTCATACATATAACTTGAGGGATTCAATATACTGGAATTCTCCGATTGATTTTATCGCCCACATGTCCTAGAGAGGAAACCACGATACTGTACCAATTCTAGTAACTATGATTACTATAAATTTTATTATTTGGTAAGTTTCTTTACAATCTTAACTCCTTGTTTTTGGTTATAACTTGTCTTGAGAATGCAAAGTGGTATACATACAATATTTGGTAATTTGCGGAGCTGACACGGTTGGCAGAGCGATTCGCCCCCGCTAGTTCACGCGAGAGCGACGATGCGATAAGAGTAGAACACTGCACCCAGTTTAATGACTGTGATTCTTGGATTTTCAAGTAGGATTTGAGGGATTTGGGTAGGATTTCAGGTTGCAACGTTGGCAAAATTTGATCATGATAAATGTGGGAGAAAAGAGAGATCCAGGGGTCCGTTGCAGAAAGAGTTGCGTTCAAACGCAAGTCGAAAAATCAATTGCAAGTCCCAAATGCGCACTGTTGATTGGTAGAAAATCAAGTTGATTTTTAGAGTTGCAATTGATTGCAACTTTTTCTGCAACGAGCCCCAGATCCAGAGAGATATTGTAATGAAATTGGTGATATTGTCTTCAAAATAAATTAAAGATTAAGATCGAGATCTAGTGTAGACCATTTACGAGCAAAGTTTCGCCGAAACCGCAACGGTTAATGGTCCAATCGGGTTGATAAGCCTCTATGGTTTCGTGAGATCTTTTTCCTTTTTCGATTTGTCACTGTTGAACATCATAGACGTAATGGAGGCAGTTGGATGAGGTTCACGTAGAGAAATTGGTGAGTTTTTATTCATTTTTTATGTTATATTGATTAATTTGATGGCCTTCCCGTCTAAATAACAATTTGAATCGACATACTTATTAAATTATGCATTGATTTGCGATGCTTTGGGCAAGGGATGGGGGGAAAATGAGCAATGTATGATTTCACAAGAGCACTGACTAGTGACGAGAACGAGGTTATAATATAACCTCGTTCGTAGGATGAGTGGTGTAGACTAGACTATAGTAATAATAGATTTTCTAACTGTAGTCTGAGTACGGTAACTTTACAATCCAGTGTCGTAATCGATTATGAGAGCATGGATACTAACTGTAGTGTAGTGTTAGAACGAGGCATCTCACACACACAAGCGAATTCATGACATTGGATTTGGAAGGTAAGCCTAGTTGTATGCTGCACTCATCCTATAATCACAGACATGGTTATTAGAAGTAAACGGTAGATCTATTCCAAACCAATTCTATCATGTAATCTAGACCAAGAGATCACCATCACTTGTTCGTCAGAAGAGTTTGCATCGCATCAAAATGAATGGATGGGACTGAACTGGTCTCCCTTACCAGTTTAAGTAAACTGATCACTTGATAAATCGCATTATTTACATAATCAGTGAGCTGGCTCTGTAATACCAATTGCAAATTGAACCAGACCATCTAGGGTCTATGGACATAGGAGCAAGGATCTAGATAAACAAAAATTCAAATGATTTTACATGTAGATGAGTATCTATAAACCCATAGATAAGGTGCTATTTTAGATTATGTAAATGAAGACAGATGCTTGCTTGAATTTGCATAATATGAGTTTTGCTTTTAGCTACAATATCATCGCAATTATTTTTTAATTACACCCTGTATCTGTAAATCACATTCTTGACATTTGAGGGGATATTACATGTACACCTTGAACTTTCCCCAAAATGTCTTCTTCATTTGAAGTTCATCAGTATCCAGTTTAATAGTGTTGGTACTGGCGGCAGTTACACCAGTTGTCTTGATTAAAAATAGTATTAAAAAAAGTACATTTCATCCCCAGTTCTGTTCTCTGTAATCTGCAAAAACAATATTGACTGTCTTATTTAACAATTTGTGCAAACTTCCCTTGTGTACCCAACTCAATTGGTCACCATTCATGAACTTTGTATTAAGTTGAATATCTGTACAAGTTCTCTTTAAGAACATTTTTATTTCCCATTCGGGCAAAGTACATCACTCACTATTTCTTTTGTTTTTTATTGTTTGAATTATACAATATTTCAATTTTTACAGATTTGACAATAAGGACCAACTTGACTAAACCATATAATGTTAAGTAATGGTAACTCTACATGTTCAGTGAGAAATCAAACTTTGTTTCACAGGACATTTAGGAGAAAATTAGAATATTTCATATTTCAAATAAAATACAAACGAAAAAGTGAGTGAGTGATGTCATCAGTTCCTTCATTTGCATACAGACCAGGATGTGCATATAACTGTTATGTGAAATTAAGCGAATCTTTAAAATGTCATAACTTTCTTATTTTACATCCGATTTTGATGAAATTTTTAGTGTTATGCTTGTTGGATTTTTCTCTCTTTTATTCAAATCAACTTTTTGTTGGGGTGGACTTGTCCTTTAAAGAGAAAATTAAGAATTAGCTGTGTTTTTCCAAAGTGAAACCTGCTCTGGTGTAGATCATATCAAGATCATTTGGATTTCGTACGCTACCTAAACATGTATTGCCCTTATAAGGCATACATGTAGTACAATTCCAATAGGGTTTTGTTTTTAGTCAAACTAAAAACCAAGCTATTCTCGTAGAGTAGGTTGAAAAAATATTGATTTGTGGCAAGCTTGTGCTGATATAGCACGTGGGGTGATGACAGACTTAACCCACACATAACATGACTTTTGATGTTAAAGGACAGGATAGAGCCATACATGAGCATGAATTTATTTGTCCAGTGAAATAAAGTATAATCTTTCCCCTTTTAAGAACTAGCTTTGATAACAATATATAATCTGCGATTCTCATTCTGTGTTTGGAAAGTGACATTGACCCTTCATCCTTCAATTTTTCTTGACTTGGGGGCGGGGGGCAATCTAAAGAATAATCATTTTCAGGACTGGCATATACATCTACATTGCTTATGCACAATAAAAGTTGCCAGATTTCTAGGTAAGGATGTCATACTGTAGTTTGCATGTATATCCACCATTTAAGGGTGAGGATGATGAGGCAAATTTCATCTAGGGACCAAAAGGTCAAATGATTTGAGGCCTTGTGGCATGTGCATCATTTTTTTTTTAAGTTTTGGTTTAACTTGCTCTCATTTCACCTACATGGATATTTCCACAATTTAATTCTCATAAATCACTCTGCATCAAGTATGCATGCTCTCATAATGCTATCCAATCAATTTATTTTAATCTTATGATTTTTTTGTTTCTCAGTTTTCACAGGTTTTCAGTAGAAAAAAAATCATGTTGATTTAAACATGTCCTTGTGTTCTCATTCTTATATGAATTTTGTTGCATTTTTTAATCACTGATCGTGAGGTATTGTCACATATATACCTAGAAATATTACATTAAAGGCCATCTTGTAGTCAAAAGCTCATTTTGCATGTTTTATTGATTGTAAATCAGGTGAGATTCATGGTTCGTGAAACACCTTGTTTCACAAATTACTGCCAAAATTAAAATTCAATTACTTCATTTTTAGTTCATTATTTATTGTCAGATTTTAAATGCTCAGTGATTTTATTTCAGTCCATAGAACCCCTTTAACTGAAGGAAGTTAGACTTGATTTTGTTTGGTTTTCTGGGCAGCTATTGATGCATCACACCTTACTGTTGTTATGAAATTGCCCAAATTTTCTGTCTGATTTCATTTCCTCCAGAACATTCTGTGTTCTATTCATTTCAGAGCTGGATGCAATGTTCCCTCTCAAGATGAAGAATTCTTCTGCATGAGTGAGGTAAATATCATTGGAACTTGCTGGTAATAAATCCTATATGTGCTGTATACAATAGTTTGTACTTGTCTTGTATACATGTATTGTGCAGTATAGTTCAAACTGAGTCTCTCATTTAGATTTCAGTCGAGTGCCTCTGAAAGGGTTTTTAAATCCAAAGTAGTGATTGTGGAAACCAAATTGCCTTTTCCACTCCTTTATAATGATCTGTAGACCTTGTTAGCTCAAAATCACAGCAGCGTTGCATTTTTTTGCAGATTTTCTGCTACACTAGTGCTTTCACACCTGCTCCTTTCATATTGTTTTTTTTTTTTCATGGAGGTTTTCAGCCAGATCATAATTTTCCCACATGAAATAAAATTACTTGCTGACTTAATATAGTTTTCAAACCAAGAGATATTTTGGAGAGATGTTGCTTTGATTTTTGCAGTGAGAAGAAATTTTTAAAAATATATTTTTAGTACCGCTCTGAAAAAAGCAATGTTAAAGGGATGGTCCGGGCTGAAAATATAAATGTCTAAATAAATAGAGTAAAATTCACAGAGAAAAATGCTGAAAATTTCATCAAAATCGGATAAAAATAACAAAGTTATTGAATTTTAAAGTTTATCAATATTTTGTGAAAACAGTTATATGCACATCGTCATGAATATTTATTAGGTGGGCTGATGATGTCCCATCCCCACTTTCCTTTTTCATACGTGAGTAAATGATGTGTCTCCGTTATGATGAAATAAGTTGCGGCAATTAATAATAATGCACTTAATCAGTTGTCAATCCAATTGTTTATAAAGTTCTTAGTAGAAAAATTTTGAATAAACCTAATTTCATATAATAAAATACAAAAGAACAAGTGGGGATATGACATCATCAGCCCACCTAACAAATATTCATAAAGAGAACTGTTTCATCGGAATAATGCAAATCTTTAAAATTCAATAACTTCGTTATTTGTTACCGATTATGATCAAATTTTCAGCATTTTGCTTTGTGAATTTTACTCTATTTATTGACATATAAATATCTCCAGCCTGGACCATCCCTTTAATAGCAATGATAATAATAACATGAAAAGTAATTATGATAATAATAATAAAGATGATGATAAAATACCAAAAATACTATAAAGCAGGTTTATTAGGATAACTTTGATCTGAGGCATAGATATTTATACACTTCTTACTTCTGTAGTATAGTAGTCATATGAGAGTTTTGTTGCTGGCTTGTAAATGTGAGAACATTTTTAACTGGTTCCATTATTACATGTAGGTATGGATGTTTGTCTGAAACTGCAAATTTGTGCAAAATTGACTGTGGGATGAGTTTATAAAATGTAATTTATTTGTTTTGTTTTTTTATTGGGCAGGTGTGAATGACTTAACTGTTATTATAACAATGAAAGTGACTGCTTGGGGCTTTCAGTGTAGTCTTTGTTTGGCTGAGGGTTTGAGTGTATTACAAGTCAGTTGGATTCTGAGTGAGGGTCAGCGTAGAGGTTAACATAATTTGGTGTTATGAAAACAGTACAAGTGTTGTGGAATGCTAGGAAAGCAAGACTATGAGTCAAAAGTTTCTCACATTTTACAGGTTGTAGACATAATTTACATCTCACTGGAATTCAATCCGCTATATGAACCATGTCAAACATAGAGCAAAGTGGCTACAACTGTTGATTAATCTGCTTTTGAAAAATGAAATGTCATTATAGGAATACAATCATGTAGCAATGAGGTGTTTGGCCATTTAATTCTTGTTCAGACTTCAATGATTACATACTTGTATAACTTTTTACAAGGCATTTACATGTACGTACCATGTTTTCTGTTATGATAAGTTCACAACTGATAATATCAAATTGCAACATTCAAGTACATATACTTCTGTGGAGAGTAGTAAGTGTACATGTATTTAGCAACAAAGCTTGCCCTATGGTCACATATATCAATAGTCAAAATACCATAATATTTTACTAGAGTCAACAAAAGTCTTACATTTCAGGTAACGGAGCAATTTTTTTTAAAGAAGCTAATTACACATTCCCCATCTATAATCGTTCCCTTATCAACTAAATATAATTTTTCCACCGGGCTCTTGGGTTAAAATTGGATGCGCTATCCAGCACAAATTTTCTGAAAACTGGAATTTAAATTTGCTGAATAAGTATTGAAGCTAGCAAAGTCATAGTTTTTTAATTCTGCATGCATTATTTTGCAAAAGACACTCAGCATCAAGTTTGAGCAAAATTTATTTGTTGTGAAGTGTGCGCTCGCTCTGCATTGGAGCTGCCACTAACTTGTTCCTGATATAGCTTTTCCCCAACAATTCTTTATGTGACTCTAACTGGGCTCTCATTCCTTCCCTATATACATGACCAGCTTTGACTAAGAAATTGTAACTGTTTTATAGTTTATACAGTTACAGTTTTTTGTCTCGCCTGCATAGCAGAGCGAGACTATAGGCGCCGCTTTTCCGACGGCGGCGGCGGCGTCAACATCAAATCTTAACCTAAGGTTAAGTTTTTGAAATGAAATCATAACTTAGGAAATATATGGACCTAGTTCATGAAACTTGGACATAAGGTTAATCAAGTATTACTGAACATCCTGTCTGAGTTTCAGGTCACATGACCAAGGTCAAAGGTCATTTAGGGTCAATGAACTTAGACCATGTTGGGAAAATTATTTTCAAAATCTTAACCGAAGGTTAAGTTTTTGAAATGACATCATAACTTAGAAAGTATATGGACCTAGTTCATGAAACTTGGGCATAAGATTAATCAAGTATTAGTGAACATCCTGCTCGAGTTTCAGGTCACGTGACCAAGGTCAAAGGTCATTTAGGGTCAATGAACTTTGGTCAAATTGGGGGTATTTGTTGAATTACTATCATAACTTTGAAAATTTATGGATTTAGTTCATGAAACTTGGACATTAGGTTAATCAAGTACCACTGAATATCCTGTGCGAGTTTCAGGTCACATGACCATGGTCAATGGTCATTTAAGGTCAATGAACTTTGGCCGTGTTGTGGGTATATGTTAAATTACCATCCTAACTCTGAAAGTTTATGGATCTAGTTCATAAAACTTGGGATATAAGAGTAATCAAGCATCACTGAACATCCCCTGTTTCAGGTCACAAAACCAAGTCAAAGGTTAGTTAAAGGAGAAATATATTGATTATGAATATGGCCTAATTAGATATCAGTGGAAAGGTAATGATGTGGGGATTATCATTTGGTCATTCAAAAATAACGAAAGTAATACATAAGGTGGAAATCGCCAATTAAAAAGCGCTAAAATGCCTCTCCGAAATACGCCTCCCATCGGTCTCTGAATTGACTCGAATTTGTGACGTGTATAAGTGTACGAGAGACGTGATCGGCTCTCCCACGTCAAGCTCCACTTGCCTGCAAAACCTGTTGCGAGGGTACATTTTCTCCACACTGTCACTGAATACTTCGATCACGAAATGAAAGAAAACCCAGAAGTTTATATAGATTTTGGATTTTCAAATTGACGATTTTGAAGATGAAGAGAATGATGATGAAGTTTCTAGCTCTAGTGACGTGGATGGAGGTAAATTAGGGGAATTACGCCTATGATGATGAGTCGGACAATTCAACTGTATGCCGATTCGCTACCAAGTCATGCAGCTGCTAGTGCTAGCTGCACGTACCGCGGGCCAAAATAAATCCATGAAAATGAATTCCAGCCTGACCATCCAGACAGAGTCTCTCTGTCAATAAAATTTACTCTAAAGAAGGAAAATAATGATATAACTGTACTTACAAACAAGTGAATATATCCGAACCCGAAGGCAAATCAACTCAACGAATAGCAGCAGACGATATGCACCGACGGTAAACTTCAAGTGGCTGGGATAAATTGTCACTCGTTCTGTTAGATATAATTTCTATCTCATTATTTTGACAAAATTACGAAACTCGGGGAATTATTTCTCTATATAAAAATATAGTAACACCTCGTACTATTTTTGAATTACGATAAAACCTTTTTTGAAGCAAAAAGTTGAGGTAAATTAAAATCAGATGTAAAAGATAATCCCCAACATGCGTAGCTCGTATGTGATTGTAAACAAACCATCACAAACACATATTGCTTGCTCGCCTTGGCTGAGAGAGTAGATGCACGTGTTGCACAGCTCTCAATCGGCATTTTAGATGGTTTGTTTACAATAACATACGAGCTACGCATGTTGGGGATGATCTTTTACATCTAATATTAATTTACCTCAGCTTTTTGCTTCAAAAAAGGTTTTATCGTAATTCAAAAATAATACGAGGTGTTACTATATTTTTATGTAAAGAAATAATTCCCCGAGTTTCGTAATTTTGTCAGAATAATGAGGTAGAAATTATATCTAACAGAACGAGTGATAATTTATCCCAGCCACGTGAAGTTTATCGTCGGTGCATATCGTCTGCTGCTATTCGTTGAGTTGATTTGCCTTCAGGTTCGGATATATTCACTTGTTTGTAAGTACAGTTATATCATTATTTTCCTTCTTTAGAGTAAATCTTATTGACAGAGGGAAGAGACTCTGTCTGGATGGTCAGGCTGGAATTCATTTTCATGGATTTATTTTGGCCCGCGGTACGTGCAGCTAGCACTAGCAGCTGCATGAGTTGGTAGCGAATCGGCATGCAAGTTGAATTGTCCGACTCATCATCATAGGCGTGATTCCCCTAATTTACCACCATCCACGTCACTAGAGCTAGAAACTTCATCATCATTCTCTTCATCTTCAAAATCATCAATTTGGAAATACAAAATCTAGATAAACTTCTGGGTTTTCTTTCATTTCGTGATCGAAGTATTCAGTGACAGTGTGGAGAAAACGTACCCTCGCAACAGGTTTTGCATGCAAGTACAGTGGAGCTTGACGTGGGAGAGCCAATCACGTCTCTCGTACACTCATACACGTCATAAAAAACCCAATGTCGCGGACGTATTTGTGCGTGTTTGAAGCATTCAGAGAGAGAACTTTAAACTATCAATTAAGTGAGTTTCATCGGTCTCCATGATAAACGATGTACACCATCGTGTTCTTCTTATTTTCCCCTTTAATTTGATATATAATTCTTCATTTTTATGATTTTCAATATATTTCTACTTTAAGGTCAATAAACTTAGGCCATGTTGGGGTAATTGTTGAAGTGCCATCATAACTTTGAAAGTTTATGGATAGAGTGAATGAAATGTGGACATGGGTGTAGTTGACAGTCTTAAGTCTCCGTTCAAATGTCATTTATGGTCAATGAACGTGGTATTATGTCATTATATGAATGATGTTTTTGTGAATGATTATTTTATAGTAGTTTTCAAAGTTAGCACTGCTGCTATATTAAATTGCGTAGTGCAGGCGAGACTGCCAGAGGCGTTCCACTTGTTTACAGTTTATTGTTACATGTAGATGTCCCCAACTGATGGCATTCCGGCCAGCAATAATCGACTACCCCCATGTACACGAAGATGTATGCCTTATCTTCATACAGCCATACAAGCTGCTTACTACATGTACATCTGTTCACAAAGTATTTTACAAAGTGTGTGATACCTGGAGTCAGTTTGTACTTGTTACTTGGTCAAGTGTCTTTATCTCAATTACAGTCTAACAGAGTAAAAGCCTGTCTATCTTGAGGACACAACACACACACCCAAACCAGCTAGAGCCAATACCTCCTAGACAGTCCCAGCAGCAGCGATGGGGGGAGGTACCAGCAAGAACAAGACCCAGGGGGATCAATCAGGGCTGAACCTGAAAAAGGATGAGAGACGTTTCCTACAGAGATGTCTTTACAGCCTCCCATTCCCACCAGGAACCATCAATGCCGAGATGGTAGCTGCTGCTGCAAGGATGGTGGAGAGACTAGAGTATCATGATCCTATCAATATCTTGACAAAAGGTAAACAGACGGTGGGGAAAATAGGCCTGGTAGGTCTTGGGGGTTTATTTTCATTTGGTCCAATGCCAATTCGTCCAATCACCAACTTGTTTTATACTTTCATTTGGTCTACCGTCAGTTCGTCCAATATCCACATTGTCTAATTGCCGTTTCGTCCACTCATCATTTCGTATAATAACCAGTTCGTCCAATAGCCATTTAGTCATTTACCATTTGGTCTAACTAGACTAAGTGTTATTTGGGCAAAATGCATGAAAATAAAACAAATATTAGACCAACTGGTTATGAGACGAAATGGTCGTAGACGAACAGGTGATTAGACGAAGTGATGATGCACCAAAGGATTGTTACACGAAGTGGTGATGGACGGAATGGCATTAGACTAAAGGTAGACCATGTGGTTAGTGGACGAGTAGGCAGTGGATGAATTGGAAATTTACTGTCTTGGGTACTGCTTGGAGGGTTTTCTCCCCAGGGAGTGGAGAAACCATAATCCTATCAATAAAATGGATTGATAGCTCTTTATAGATTACTCCCCATGGAGTGGAGAAAGTTTTCTTGAGTACACTGATTCAATCAGTGCCTGGACACTGATTCAATCAATGTTTTGATAGAAGGTAAACAGATTTTCGGAAAGGGAAGTCATATATATACATGTAGATCTTGACATATTACTCCCTAGGGAATGGAGAAAGTACTTGAGTACCGAGATGCTATCAATGTCTTGAGGTAAACATTGGGTTGCCAATAGATTGTAAACTACCCTTCAAGAGTTCTGGTAAACCTATAATATTCATAATTATAAATTTAAAAATCCCCCTGTATAGTATTTTCTTGTCAAGGAAGTAATTTTGGCATTATAAACTACATCACCACAAAGATTTGCTCAAGTTTGGCCAATATGACCATTGAACTTGCAGGAAGATTTTGTCTGAAATCTTGTTTGGGACACTTATATTGGCCCAAATAGAATTCCCATTGCCAGGTTTGCTACTGAAAATGTAAAAAACAGCGGCAATGAAAAATGCTGCTGGAGGAAATCTATTCACAATTGCATGACAGAAATATAATAGTTTTTTTTTTTTTGTGATTTGAAAGTGAAGTTGTTTCCTTTGGTATAAAACTGTCAGTCTCTTGGATAAACTACTTAGTTCTTACACAACAGATCAGACAAAGTTTAAGTTAAATAATGAAAACAGTAGACTCAGCATTACCACACCTTATAGTAGAGAGAGAGTTTAAAAGACAGTTACTGTAGACCAGCCATTCTCAATTACTTTTTTTGAAGCGCCACATTTCTTGTTGAGAATCTGTAATGCTCCACTATCCCTCGCACTATCCATTACGCAAACCAGCAATGTATCAGCGGAGGGGGTCCAGAGGCCCCTGATGGGGGTCGAGGGGGCAGAGCCCCCAGAAGTTTTGGAATATGAGGCCTTTTAAATTGCCCAGAGGGGCTCTAATTAATATCAACAGAAGAAATACAAATGCCAACAAACTACACAATATGAATATTAAAATAAAAATTACCAGTGACTTTTTCACAACATACCAATGATACCACTAGTTCAAACTGTTTTGCACCAGACCTATTGGCTGAAGAAATTGGCGTAATGAGTAAAAAAAAATGAGGGGGCAAGATATGGCAGCTGAAGCAAAAATATTGAACTTTTCAATACAAAAATCTATATTTTGACATAATATTAAGAAAATAATACAATGTTCCACTCTTTCCCTTTCCTTTTCTCCTTTTTTTTCTTGGCCGTGAAACACTTGGGGGGGCCCCCAATCCCCACCCCCATCTGTACGCCAGTGGCTGAAGTTACGTTCCCCGATTTTGCAAGGGCTGAAAATTAGGCGTTGCACTGCACTAACGCCCCAAACTGCCCCTCTTGATAGATCTCTCTCTCTCTACAACTCGTGTTAAGCAAGAGTGCATGCAGGCAATCACGGCAAGCAATACATCTGACCATACATGTATTTCACTTTTACAACTTCGGATTTTAATCGGCTCCGGAAACAAAGTTTCTGCTTGTTATGTCCCAAATTCATAATCTTTTATGATCAGGATGTACTTTGAATATCATATTATTTGATGTTTAACTCTTAACCAAAACGTATACTCTGGAAATGGAAAATTTCTCGCCGTTGAAAAAGAAATCCTACAAACGGGGTTTTCAAATCACTTGTGTGGAATATTAACTTTGTACAGCATAGAATAAATAAAAAGGAGAACACCATCGACCCTCCATAATAGGGGTTATCGAGTGCTAAATTGGACAAAATTTGAGGAAATCAATTAGCAATTAAGTGTCAAGTAAAGAGTTTTTGTTTTCTCTTTGTGTTAAAATGATCACCAAATCCTTATTTCCAGGTTACTGGTAGATACATTTTTTCTCACCAATTTATCCTTATTTTTACGTTCTTTTTTATACCTGCTCCCAAGCGCCACTCCGCAAGGCTCGGTGCGCCACAAGTGGCACGCGCGCCACCATTTGAGAATCCCTGCTGTAGACCAATCAGAACATGTCTAGATCACTCATACCCATGATAATCACTTCATTATTAAACTGCAAATTGAACTTTTTCAATTTTTTCAAATGTGATACAGTACAAAATGTCCTCGCTCATTATTTTACATTATTGCACATTATTGCTTATAATTTTTCAGGTGGTCGAGCCAAGGGTATCTACATCCTGGTCAAAGGTCAAGTAAAGGTCCTATCAGTAAGCAATGAACCTGTAGCCATTCTCTCTCCTGGTAATTTCTTTGGAGAGATCTCAACCCTCTTCTATGTTCCTGTCACTGCGACTGCTCAATCATCAGCTCAGTAAGTAGTAAAACCACTATTATGGGAGACGGAGGTTTGAAGGGAAGGATGAATGTTGTTGAAAGTAGACATAATTGCTGATGATAGAGCCTGTGGCTGGCTTTACTTGTACTCCAAGATTCCGGGAGTCCCAAAGAAAATTTTGTATAATTTATTGTATTTCATTATCTACAGTGTATTAGTAACACTTTTTCAAGCATTAAGAGTGGAAAATTCAAAGTTATGACTTGCCTAGCTAACACCTCCCAGGAAGTCTCTTTGTTCTAGAGATTATTAAAACAGAACAAGGCAGAGTGATATGATACAATGCATGAAATATCATTGACCTAGTGACTATTTTATCTTTTCCAGTTTCTTATGATCTTATATATTTTTTTAAATATTGTGTCTTGCTATTTCTCATATTTCGAAAGGGGTTGAAAAAAAAAATCAAGTTCCAAAGGGTAATGAGATGTGGTAAAATGTCATATGCTTTTATACAGGCAATAGAAAGTTGAGTTGAGTTCAAATTTTATGGTTTTTAGAAGTATGTGATAATTCTGTTGCTAAAATGACACGTCCTTCTAATTGTCAACCTTTAATTCATCACTCATGATAGCTACTACAGTATGTTTCCTCTCCTTGTTATCAGAGCTCAGTTCCTCTTACTGAAAGAAGAGAATCTTCGGAAGGCAACCGGTGAGGTGGTATCAACAGACCTGATGGACTACTACGTCAGACAACGTTACTTTGATACCAGCGGAAAACTAGACCAGGCACAACTCATGAACAGGATCTGTCTAACCACGCTGGAAAGGGTAACAATTAAATATCCCTTCACCAAACCTTGTTAAAGGCCCTGTTTCTTCGTACCATGCAAGCCTTGCGTGTGACTCTTGGGTGACTACTTTTGCTACCCGCTGGTTGGCTGTAGGTTACCTGCTTTTACATGGTCTCATACGTATCTCGCAGGCCTGTAGGAGTGCATGCAAGTCTGATTTCACACAGAAAAGTTTGGAACATGCTCAAAACTTTTTGCGATTGATTGCCAGGAACTTACTCCCAAGTCTTGCATGAAATGATGTGTCAGGGAATAGGGAAACAGTAATGCTGATCACATTTTTCAATACGCGCAATCAGCAAACCGTTGTTTCTCTTTTTCATGTGCAATGTCAAGGTATTGCAGATACAGTTTGCTGATCGTGTATGTGCATATTAAGTGAAAATATTCCGCTGTTGTTTGTTTTTGTACAGTACATGTCTCCAAAGGGATTTGTGCATTTTATCAAAATTTGTGCCTTGAACTGAAAATCTCCACATATCTAAAAAACTACAATATATAACTGCCTAGAAATTTAACTATGTATAAAGTAGGTCTTGTTTATTCGTTTTCTGCAAAAATCTCAAATCGATATCTTGACCAAAATTGACTAATGTGACAGTTTAGATGAATGCTGATAATTTATGTTATTGACTTATTTTTCATTCATTCAGATACCACTCTTTGGCAAATGGAAGGGTGATTCATGTTCATCACTAGTCAAACAATGCAAGGATGATATTGGTATTCAGTATCCAGTCTTACTCATCCCTGATATGACAATGATGGTCATGGAGGAAGATAAATCAGAAGAGATCGTCATCGTTACAAGAGGAAAGTAAGTCACAATCTTATTTGAAAAATATGTAAATTTGAAAAAATAGTAAAGGTCAGTCATATTATGATTATATTTTGATTGCATTCTCTGGGCCTATGATGGATGCTCCATGATTTCTAAAGTCCACTGCATTGGTCTGCGTTGTTGACTCAGTCGGTAACGCGTCTGCCCGTCGAACCAAAGATCGTGGGTTCCGAGTCCACCCCGGGCGGATGACTGAAGCCAGTGCGTTGTGTGTAAACGTCTCTCCCATGATTCATAGATGCAAGCTATGTTACAATGGAAAATACTCTGTCCCTCGGATAGGATGTTAAATGGAGGCCCCGTGTAGAGGAGAGTCACCACTGCACTATTCGTATAAGAATAGGGGGAACCCCCGGTATAGTGGTTCACCTGCACTCCCCCAATCAGTTATATCGGGAGGAGAGACCTGCGTGTCATAGTGATTCAGTTCGCTTTTCACCTCCCAGGCACAGGTGACGCCAAATAAATAATAATGATAATAATAATAAAAACCGACTTTGGAAAAGACATAGTAAACTTTGATGCTAATATTGAGACTTGGAATTTCTTACTGTGTAATGTTCTATATCATTGTACAAATACCTATGTTCAACTCTGTGACTATGCTATCATCCTTTAATAAAAGCAAATCTAATATCTAGTCGTAATGGCGTCATAGCAATGATACAATTGGCTATGATTTGATATTAATTTGACCTTTACTCCAAAATAAAGGCTTGCAATCATAAAAAATTTCATATTAGTATTCTTTTAGTTATTTTGAACCTCAAGTTAAGATAATTTTCAGAAAATGAGCAAAGTGCGATTTGCTCCAAAATCAGATCATGGACCAGCCGTTAAGTGTGCAATGGCCTCTAGGTTCCTATAATTTTAAACCATCATGTCAGATTTGTTTTGTGTTTGAATTTGACAATTGCTGTAATATTAGATTCTCTTCTCTGATTTGAGACCACAAAAATCATGGTAGATTAAAAACCATGAATATGGAGGCATATCAGTAGAAGAAACTCATGTGTGAATCTGAATCTACTCTCATGTAGAGATAAGTGAAAAATATTTAACAAAGAATTTAAAAAAAAAGTGCTGATGACCTAATCATGGAATAAATACTGTTTTGGTATTGTTAATCAATTTGTCTGTGCAACATGGCTTTAGCATAAAAATTTCAAACTCTTCTTGCTCATTAACTCGTATTAGGTATAATAATAAGAATAGGCATTTTATATAGGTATCGAAATGAAGAATTAATGAATTGTAATGTGATGTAAATGAAATATTGTATATGAAATATGCCTGTGAAGAAAAACAACTAGGGATACTGGATTCCTTTCTTCTGGGACACTCTGTAGAATTTCTTGCTTAAATTACTTCACAGTAACGGTTATAATCCACTTCAGGAAGAATATTGATACTTATATTATTGTATATTCAACTCCAGAGCACTTTATGTATAATATTGATGCCTAATTGAGTCTTATATCATACAGTGTGTCCCAACAAAAAACACAAAACTGAATAATTGATGATTTATCATTCTGTAATCACAAGTAAATTATACAACAACCTATCATTGTCTCATTGAGTTATACCAGATGGAAGAGCAGACTCTTAGCTTTACAAAGATCGGTCAGTCTATTTCATTAGTGATGTTATGAATTATGATAGATCATCAATAATTGTCTGGGTTTTTTTTCTGGGATACACTGTATAAGAATTTGATTGGCTTATTTTATTTGACAGAGTGGAGGTCAGAAGAGAAAAAGAATCCATCACAGTCATTGATGTTGAAAGGTGGCCATTTTGGATAGGAGAAGAAGGTAACCATAAACAATTGTGCTTATTCAATTCACACCGGTTGATATTCAACACCAACTTTCAATGCTATATTTCACCTGGTACTTATTTACCTTCTGACAAAGAATATGATATATGAAAATTATATTTTTTTATTTAAGCCCTGAAATCTTGCTAGTTTTCATCCCCTTGAACTGGTCATAAAGAAAGTCCAGGATGACAACCCTAGTTTAAGTGTTGCCTTTGTAATGATATGGATTATTGCTTTGCTTTTGATTGGATCGCATTACTGTAGTCGATTCATCCAAACATATTGATGAACTGATACCTCTATCTCTTTGTCAGGTTTATTTTTATCCAATTTCTGCAGGCATCTTGTTTTAATCTTCAACTGAACTGAAATATATGTCCAAGTACAATGTACATTTTGTAACAAAAATTTTGCTGCACGTATTAACCTTTTCTCACTTTTTTTCATTCTGTTGTCCACCTGTAGGTCTCTTCGCCAATATTGACAATGCATGCTCTGTCCGTGCTGTAGGCCCTTGCCAAGCCATCAGGATTAAGAAATCTACCGTTCAAAATATCACTAATAAAGTGAGTTTTTAACTGTAGTTATGACAATTATCGTTTTATGATTACTAATTATATATGTAGTGTATGTAAATGAGCCATGTTCGAATTTCATCAGCAATGTAAAAGGAAGCTTGCTATTGTATAACCCCAAAAATAAAAATTGTAATGAAAATATAGTTTCAAAATGTTTTGTGAAATCATGAAATCTTAGCTGAAAAACAGTCACACTGAAGATCGCCAATACAGAGCTTATGTGAGACAGTGTATTATTATTGCTGAGAAAAAGACCCAACATCTTGTTTTGCTGAATTCTCAGCAATTGCCTCGATTTCTTCCATAACCCTTGGTTTCAGGGTGATTGGTCATAATTATGATTTTCTTGTTGTCTTGGTATGAAGTTCAAGGTTGAAGCAGGAAATGACTTTGAGAAGCGAGCCAAGGTTTGGGAAACAAGAACAAACCAACACAATCGGTTATCTGACAGAATGAAAGCTGAAATACTCCTACCTGTAAGTATATGTTTATACACTCCTCATTTCTATCAATGTACAGTTCTATCCCATTAATGTCATAGAGCTAGTAGAAAGCTTCACGTCTAGAGTAAATTACAGAGATGCCAACTCTCTTGATTCCATCCGAAGGCTCCTGAAAAAGAGTACCGCCCTTACTATCATCACTCTAATCTGCCAAAATAAGTTTCAGATTGCATCAGAGAGCATCTACATGTAGCATCCCCGGCCAGCAGAGTCAAGCGCTCCTTGCACATAGTCTGTTGTTACAGGTAGTTTCAAATCATCCTTATTGTCTCGACCACCAGAGGTGAAGGCGAGACTTAGGGATCCAAATGTCGTCCGTCCTTCACAAACCTTATGACACATAACTCCGCAACCGTAAGTCACTTTTCAACCAAACTTGGATGGTAGATGGACTTGGGGGACCTGCATGTTATGCTGCAGTCGGAGGTCACATGATAAGGTCAAAGGTCATTTTCAGGTCATCGTTAAAGTTTACATGCAAGACTCTTATGACTTCTAACTCCGCAACCGCAAGTCACTTTTCAACCAAACTTGGATGGTAGATGTAGTTTGGGGACCTGCATGTTATGCTGCAGTCAGAGGTCACATGGTAAGGTCAAAGGTCATTTCCTGGTCAACGTTAAAATTTATGTGCAAGACACTCTTATGACACATAAATCCGCAACCGTAAGCCACTTTTCACCCAAACTTGGGTTGTTGATGTACTGAGGAGACCTGCATATCATGGCGCAATCAGAGGTCACATGGTAAGGTCAAAGGTCATTTTGAGGTCAATGATATCATACATAACTCTGCAACCGTAAGTCACTTTTATACCAAACTTGGGTTGTAGGTGTATTTAGGAGACCTGCATGTTATTGTGTTGGGAGGTCACATGACATGGTATGGTCAAAGTTGATATTGAGGTCAACATTAAAGTGTTATTCCATCCCAGTCATTTCACAATGAAGTTTCGATACAATTCTTTTGCGTGCCCTCGCAAATCGTGATATTTCTGGTTATTTTCATAAGTGGGCGAGAAGCAAAATCGCTTATGCCTTGTTTCCAACAGTTGGCATCTCGGAAATTGTGACTTAAAAGTGTTCTTTAAGTGGATATTGTGGCGTGCATCTATAATCCAAGCTGCGTTGGGGAAGTTATGAATCGATGCAATGGTTCAAGCCCTGGGGGTGTTGCACAAAGAGTTAATTGTGACTTGGAGTCATGCTAAAATGCTGATGTGCACATGATATGTAGCATGCAATATTACTGAATAATATGTGGGAACGCACTTCGTCTTACTATGATTTGACCACTGCGGTGATGCCTTTTATACCACATTCAACTTGGAATTTCAGTGGGACTCTTAAGTCACACTTATATTTGTGAAACGTCCCTTGGTCATATCTTATGGTTGGTGACGTTGAATGTTGGTCCCAGATGTAAATGATCAGTTCTGATTGATAGATGTCTGTAAACACTCAATCATGCACACACACTTTAAAAGTAGTGCCAATGCTAATCGTATTTAACTCACAATCTTGTTTATGATTTTGTATTACATTAGGGTGCATCCGATGAATGTAAATCTGATCAACAAGTCTCTGTGATGTATGGTGCATGCAAATGGAAATTTAAATGCTCCTTTAAATGAATTATGGAATATTTCCTCTGAATCTATATCTTTTACTTCATACACTGTATATATAGATATATTGCATTCGTTTCTATTGCCAGTTTTGCCTTTTTTTCATTTTTTTTTAGAGAAATACTTATTTGTGGAGGAATTAAGTGAAATGAATTTAATCATGCTTATTTTCTTCATCTCAACTCTTTGTAGGTGCTCATCAATACGTTATCAAGATCAGAGATGTTTTCAAGGGCTTCACTGGTCTTTGTCTATAATCTGGCCATGTTTTTCAGTGCTGAAGCATATGATGATAAAGGTGTTATCATTAGTAAGTTGCCTCTCCCCACCCAGGGGTATGAGAATTTGATACTCTACTTGTGTATTTTAATGATGAAAATACATAGGGCACCCATCGTCATTATCATTATAATCATTATCGTCATCATCATTATCATTATCACTACCCATCATCACCACCGCTACCATCATCATCATGATCACCACCACCACCATCATCATCATCATCATCATATTGTCACCGTTGTCGTCATCATCATCAGTTTAAAGCTACTGAAATCATTCAGTTTGATTGGTAGATAGTATACTTGTTTAAAGAGAAATTGTCTTTATGAAACGGGACCCAGGAGCCAGGGATCAACCTAGCTGAAAATGAAACCATTTCATAATCGTGGACATACAAGTAAAGATACATATTAACATAACGAATAATGGTGCATTGTAGGACATATTGATTCTTATCTCATTCATGTAGGGAGATTTATTTACTTATTTACTTTACTTACTGATTTACTTACCTTACTTTACTTATTTGCCTCACTTTACTTTCTTACTTACTGATTTACTTACCTTACTTACTTTACTTATTTGCCTTACTTTACTTACTTACTGATTTACTTACCTTACTTACTTACTAACTTACTTGCCTTACTCCACTTACTTACTTATTTATTTTTTTACTTATTTATTTATTGGTTTATTTATTTATCAGTCTTCTTTTAGTAGGATGGCTCCATCAGTAATTGGTGTACTGTTATCCTTGGAGACCCTACAACAAAAATACAAACAAAACAAACATGTGAAAATTTAACAATGTGCATTTAAGACAAACATTCCTTATTTTACTGAAACCTTTTTCAGATGGTTCTGGGAACCCAGCCAAGATGAAGAAGGTTCTACAAGCCAAGAAAGCTGAGCAGATAAACAAACAGAATCAGAAGAATGCCATCCAAGGATCATCAGCATATAAATCTATACAGGGAACCACTGCTTCAAATTTCATCTCAGGTATTAATTAGATTTATATGCGTCATGATAATAATCTGAACAGGTGATCCCTGACATCTGATGCCACAAGCAGGGAATAGTACCCCGAGCCGTAAATACTACAAAATCTTTACAAATTGATGGGCGGTAGGCCAGGGAGTAAACATCAATTGAACGAATGGCTCGCTGCCGGTTGCTAATCGATTAGCAAAATTTACACTGTTCGAATGTTCGGCAGATCCCGATTAGACACATGGGATAACTTGAATACTCAAGTAATAACAAAATGACAAGATAACAATGAAAGCAATTGTTTTTAAATACTTGATACAGGTTTAAAAATGAGTCACAGATGTAATTTGTCAAAAATGAACAATGAATGTATCACATTCAAAGTAAAACACCATCCTGAAAGAGGTCCGAAAATTTTAATCACACCCGGGCTTGCCCTCGATACACAATGTATATTGTATGCATACATGTATATAACTGTATGGTTGCATGTCTGTGTGCTTAAAACAGAAAGTGCACACACAAATAGCTGACTTGAGCCGATATGTCATTGGACATTCGATGGCCAATGAAACTTTTAAAAAAATTGTAATTTTGAGAGGTACTTCAAATGAAAAATATTTTGCAAAATATTTTTAACATTGTGGGCAGTGCCACTTTTCAAGTAAAAGTCACCACATGGGTGTCTGTCTCAAAGAATACTTCATGAATGAGATGTTTACAGAGATGTAAATTGGACTCAAGACTGTAGGCTGATTCATTCATATGCAGGGGTGTTGCACTTGGAGAGATGCATAAAAAAAGCATTGATTTAGGAAAGATATTTCATTGGAATAATAAAGTGAAAGTTTTAATCACATTTCATATAGTTTCTTTTGAAATAGAAATCACAGAGAGGGGGGGGGGGGATAAAAGGCTTACTTTCATTTATGAGGAATAGACAATACTTTGGGAGGTCTTCATAAGTAGGTCAACTATTGGCTTAGAAGACGTGATTCCTGACGACGAACAATCTAATGATTCGATTGTCTTTTTCAGGAAATAATCGAATGGTAAACTTGACATTCGTCCAAGGCCTAATGGGCGGGGCTTAAATTGATCGCATGTACATGTACATAAAGTTGGTATTTGATAGCAATGCCTATACACGCAGATCAATCACCATGTTATTTACATTTATTTGGATTTATTTATTTGGATGATATGTCTCACCATGTCTAGACACAATGAAAAAAACACTGCTAAGCTTTGTTTCACTGATATCATGTTTCACTGATAATATGTTTCCTTTTGAATTGGTAAATTATTTGGCCTCTCACTTTGAAGGTTATTTAAAGTGAAAAATCATTTTGATGGTCTTGTCTTTTGCAGAAAATGATGTGTTCCTGATGCCACTAAAAGGAGAAATGTTTATTCCTGGTGTGGACAATTACACCTTTGAGGAAAAGAGTATTATTTGTAAGTACATCCCACCTGTTTATTTGTGCAATATCCCACATGGCTTGTCTGTGTATAGCCCTGCATCTGTGTGCTTTACCCCAAATTATAATGACATGCAACATAGCATTACATACAAAGTTTAAGTGCTGCATACTATTTGCCTGGCTTTAGCTTGGCTACTCTTTTCGGGCGTGAAAGCATTCAAGGAATTCCTTCCGATTGGATACCCATTTACTACACCTGTGTGGAGAGTGGTGAAAGCAGATAAATGCCTTGCCAAAGGACGCAAGTGCTGCAGTGGGTTTTGAACCCTGGACCTTGTGGTTCAAAGTCCCAACACATATTCGATGTGCCATAGCGCCTTTTCCCCAATACATGTAAAAAAAAAAATTAAAGGGGTATTGAATATCTTTCACACAATCATTTTTGTAAGACAGAATATAAACAGACACACAAGCTGAATTGCATGTACATCGTTACAGTGACCAGAAGTTCCAGTAATATCAAATATGTATTAGTGTTATCACCACCATCATCATCATCATCGTCACCATCATCATCATCATCACCATCATCATCATCACCATCATCACCACCATCATTTTATCATTATCACCTCCATCATTATCACCGTCACAATCGTCATCTTCAAAATCATCTTGTCACCATTGCTCTGATAAAATCTTATCTCAATTCCTCTGTCAATTGCCCTCCTATGTACTTGCTTTTTTCATATTTAATGTATTCCTTCCACATTTTGTCTTGATAGATCTTCCTGAAGCACAACTCAAAGAAATCAAACTCACTGCACGAGGAGATACGCTAGTACTTACCATAGAGGGCAGCAGACTACTCAGCTTATGCAACTCGTATCCCGACATACAGGTCAACATACCCAGGCCTGTTTTATGATTATAAACTTCTCTTTTTATAATTGCAATCAGCGAAATGTATTTAATTCTAATAATAGCTTGATTTATATAGCACTTTCTGCATGAGGATACAAAGTGCTGCAATTATAACCCCAGCTTGAGCTCGAGCTACCAATTTTTTTCGACGACACTCAGTACATTCAAAGAATTGATCCTGCCAGGTTCCCAAATACACATATATTTTACATTTTGTAAATTGTACATGTGCTTGTATAGTGTACGCTCAAGTCGTGACAAAGTCATATTTTTGTACATTTTCTATTAGTGTTTTCTAATTTTTATACAACCATAATTCCTCATGCAAAAGGTCAAGTTTATTTAATACATATTATACGAAATATTTAAAAAATGGAAAAGAAAGGTGTGCTATGAAAGTAAAGTCTTAGTGTTACTAATTTCCGTTGTCTTAATTGTAAGATCTTAAGACAAATCTCCAATTAAATAACGGAATTATCCCATTATCAAGCTACAAAACTTATTTCATATATAAATGTTGCTTCCTTTACATCGATTCTGAAATATAGTTCAAATATATATGATTTCAATGAAGTGTATAAAATATGAGTGTGTATTCATAAACTGATATTCTTTACCTGTGTAATAAACATATTTATCTGATAACTGATATTTTCAAGTAATTTTTCTTCTCTGGTAATAATAACTTATCATTATCTATATGTGGTAGGGAATGTATCAATCTATTTTCATAGTTTTAAATAAATTTCTAGTACTGTCTTTCCTCCATATATATATATATATTTTTTTTTTTTTTTTTGGGGGGGGGGGGTGCAAAACCAAAGAGAAATTACCATGACTGAATATAGAAGAATGTCTCAATATGATTTATTAACTCTATATTGGGGATTCGTTTTCTTTTGAGTTTTTGGCTCAAGAATGAGAAGTGGACATGGCTGAAGGACTGATGTTCTTGAAGAATATCTTCAGATAAACACATGTACATGGATGATTTTTATGCATCACAAACTCACATTATTAAAACAGAAATAGATTTATAATTCATGCATTTCAATAAGAAATGATAAAGAATGAATAAGGGAATGGCTTGTGGTACCTTCAACCGTACTGGGTAGTATAATGGGCTTCTGGGGGTGATAAGAATTTCTAATTTTTATTTTTTGTGGCATATAATTGCTTGTAGTGTGTTAAAATTAACATTTATCTGGGTATTTTAGCATGAGAGCTTACATAAAACAAACTGAATATGTGTGTTGTGAATTATCTCACATTTTATTTGGGTGATAATTGAACACAGTGAGATATGTATGAGTAAGATTCAGGGGTGTGAGAGTTCAGATTTTTATCTGATTTCAGATTTTTTTAATTTTATTTTCAGCTGAATTTCAGCTTATTTTTGGCTTTCCTTTGTGCAAAAAGTATGGGAGCTCTTTCTTTTTCAGACTTTTTCAACACTTCAACTTTTTTTCAGATCTTTTTATTTGTGACCACTCACACCCCTGAAGATTGTAATAAATAATTATTTTTCTACCGTGGATATGTACATTATGAGCCTATGACAAAGATACACTGAAATCAAGGTGTGTTCATACTTTTATTCTGCTTAGCAACTCTCTGATCAGTTTTCACAAAATCACAGTAAAGAACAGGTTTGAGGAGACTTTGGAGAACCCTTTGAGATGTTCAAGGTATATTGTGAACCTGTCTTAATTGGGAATTTCTGAATTGCTATGTTGGCATATATTTTACTTCCAGAAAGGAAATGAAGGAAGGTTTAATTGCATTTTCAGAATATTAGAAATTGTGCTAAAAAATTTAATTACTGTATGGAAGTGTAGATCAAGGTAACTAGAGATTCAAATATTGAACAAAGGTATGAAAAAAATGTTTATTCTCAATATTATTATGAGAAAATGAAATCAATTTTGTTTACCCTCTTGCAAACTTTACTCAATATTATACTCATTGATCATCTCAAACATGTTTAATTAAGCTAAGTTTTCTTCAAAACGTTGGTGTGAAAATGAAATCCATCTCAGATCTTTGTATCACTTAGAGTCGCAAACATAGCAAATGAATACGTGTACGGTACCTACGCAACTTATTTAATTTCTTTTTTAATATTTATTTCCTTTAATATTCTATTTATGTCAGATGTATAATGTATTTATTATTCGTCGAGAGTCGTGTTTATTCATTCCAACTGTATTTTATTCTCATTTGTGAGCAATCTCATATAGTATTGTGTGATTTCATCTAACTACATCTTGAAGTCACCTTGTTAGATCAAAGTATTCAGTAGAAAATGCAAGTTCTCTCCAGTTTTATGTGCTAGATAAACAATAGCGTATTTCAGCTGCCACTTCACACACGCTTTCTGCAACATTCATAATCTATTGAAAGTGCCCATCAAATCACAAAGGACAGATTAGAGGTCATTGTCGAAAGTTGGTGGACTAGGACAGCACATCATCTTGAGATTTGGACTGGACCGGACAAGAAATTGCAAATATGTCCAGAATCTAGGACGTCACTGCTGCTATGATCCACTGATTTCTAACAAATGCTGCTTTGTTATGAAGGCTTTTGACAAAAGATTCTATGTGTTATAGAAAGCTTCTGTGAAGTAATTGCTAAAATGCCCTAATATCATGTATTCATACATGTACATTTGTTGTCCATGTGTATTTGTTAATACAGGATGCCAAGTTTCCTTGATTGTCGGGGAAACTCCCTAAAAATTGGCCGATTTTCAACATCTCCCTGATTCAAATTTTGATTTCTTTATTTTCAATTTTTTTCTGGTAATTTTAGCACAAACTTTTCTTCAGGGTAAATTTCCCTTTCAATACAACAAGTCCATGTACTCAAATATTGTGAGCTCATAAAAGAATACCAAGAACAGAACACATAATGTAAATTCATCTTTATTTTATTTCTTCATTGTGCACAGTACACTGTATTCAATAAATAGCATATTCAAATGTACATTATATAGCATATTACTTGTAAACCAAATATTTGATCATATGAGTGAGTGGCTGCATACCTGCATTTGTACAGATCTGAAATAGAATATTTTTTTCTTTTTCACTGTTTTTCTACTCCTTGCCTTTCCTATTCCAATTTATACATAATAAAATCTATGCAGTACATTGCTTCTTTAAACACATTAATTATGCGTTGTTTTGCTTTCTTTGTCTGTTTGAAAAAATATAAACTAATTCTTTCCTAAGTAACATCTTTCACTGACCGATTATTATTATTACTATTTCATTCAGGTATTCAAACAATAACACTTTACAAGGCCATGTTGCCTGGGAAATTGAAAGTACAATAAATTGTATCCCACTGGCTTTCCACCCCGACATGGGTCCCATAACACAAAGGTTAGCGATTAATAGTACGCTTGATTTTCACGATTAATTACATACTGTATTCAATGAAATCAATCATATAAAACTGTTCTACAATGATTGCCAAGCTTTGTGTTACAGGTTAATGGACTTGTAAAGTAACACCCACAATGTATACATAAACTTTACATTACACTATTCAGATAGAAATCACATTTTAAAATTCATATGCATGAGAACAAGAAAAAGTGGGATCCAGATTATTTATTGAACAATTTTATATCTCTCGTATCACTGTTTAATATACAACCTCAATTTATTTACTTTTTTGAATGTCTCAAATACACTATTAAACAGAAATGCTTCACCTATACTTTTCCAAATGCATTTCTTGAATAAATTCTGCTATTAAAGTCTCTATGCAAAGACAACAATACATAACCCATTACCCATCCTATATCTGTTCTGTAATGCTTGTCTAAAAAGACCAGTAATAATTACCACTCACTCTTGTCTACTCAATCATTGATAAAAAGTTTAAATACCTAATTGGGGGAAGTGAAAGGATGAGTGGAAAGTTTCTGTACAATTCATCTTTTGGATAAATGCTTGTTACAAGAACATCTCAAATACTCCATAAGATGACAAACTTCTAACTGCTATGGTACAGTGTAAGTAATCATCTATCAATGACGATCCAGTAAGCTAAATTATGAAAGATGCCTTTGAAAGGGCCTACACTGTTCAATTCAAATAAGTTCGGCAAGAAACCGGTACTTGGCGCACCTTGGAATACTGGTAAACCAATTGAAGTCTGTCCAAGATAAAGTCATTTCTTACCTTGTAATGCATTTATAGCTCCATGGTTTCTGTATTACTTTAACCATACCATTTCTGGAGCAGCTGTATTAATCGTAATACTTCAAATGAAAATGGTGAAAGAAAGAAAGAAAGCAGGTGGCTGAGAAAGAGGGGGATATATATACAGGGAGCTACATGTATATAAAAAGGAGGAGGAAAAGAGCTGTACCTGAATGGCAGAGTTGGCTCGTATCATTCTATTTATTTCATTTATTTATTTTATTTCCAGACAAAAGACAACAAGAATATATACAAGAGGAATAAATTACCACCGACTAGTGCCTGAGGATGACTAAAAGAAAAACTAGTTTCTGTTATGAAGCTCTCCTCACTAGTCGGGGTTTACAAATATACAAAAATAAAATCGGTATGAAATGGCAATATATGTTTAGATGCATTACTTATTAAAACAAAGAACTTAATAAATACTAAAAGCTTGGGAGAGAGAGAAAAAATACGAGGAAGAATGGTTGCCCTTGTCTGTCGTAATAAAAAAGGGTTAGTGGACCACTAATGTTTTTTTCTTATAAAACTAAGTTTTCATCATGAGTTAAAAAAAAAAAAGGTTCTCTTAAAAGAGAATGAAGGGCAGAGTTGGCTTGTCACAGTATCATTCTACATGTATATTACAAGCTTGAGAGAAAGAGAATAAATGAGGAAGAGGAAGAATGGTTACCCTCTATGGCATGCCCATAGGGAAACAATTAAATATATATTTCACTTGAAAAAAATATGTTTCTCTCCCACTTAACCATTTCACTCAAAGAAATTTATGTTTCACTTTTCAAAAAATATATATTTCACTTTTCAAAAAAATACATTTCACTTTTCAAAAAAAATATGTTCCACTTTAAAAAAAAAAAAAATTTCAATTTTCAAATAATATATTTCACTTTTCAAAAAAATGTATTTCACTTTTCCAAAAAAATATGTTTCACTTTTTAAAAATATATATTTCACTTTTCAAAAAAAAAAGAAAATACTTCTTTTCACTTTTCAAATGAAATGTTTCAGTTTGAAAAAAATATGTTTCACTTTTTTCAAAAAAATATATTTCTTTTCGACAAAGAATCATTTCACCCGTTACATTTTAATTGTGAGAGAAAACAAATCATTTCGCATTCGTTGGATAACACATACGGCACATGGCGTGCCTTACTGCACGTGAAAATCCATTCCTCTCTCGCTTCGTATTACATTTCACTCTTGTTGCAAAATTCATTTCACTCAATTGAAAAAAATACGTTCCTCTTTTTGTTCGGACGTACGGGGCGCTGTCGAACAAGCTGGCCAGTTTTGCCCACGTGGTTTCGCCCGGCCCGCTGAACTAAACTAATAATACAAAAAATAGCAAAAGTTTAAAACCACTTCCAGAGCAGTACCACGGGACTTGTCCGGAGACCTCGACTTCTTCAGTAGTCTGTGTTTATTGTATACCGGTACTGCGTGAGTTGTCGACATGGCCGGGCAAGGGAACGATCGATCTCAGGTCTTTCAGAGGCTGATGGAGGGCATTACGAATCTCAGTAATGCCCTGGCCGACTGGCAACCGGCACCATCAGCCTCTGCGAGGGCGGCCCCGGCAGGCATCCGGCATCAGCCCCAACGTTAATCATGTTACTACTAGACCTTCACCGCAGCTGTTACAGCAACCAGTGGAGCTCCCTGGAGAAGCCGGCCTGTGGCGGGAGTTCACGCAGTTATTTGGACTGAGACGAGGTTCATCTTCAAGTTCAAGCGGCAGAGCCAGGCCAGGGAGAGGTCGAGGAGCTAGATTGCATGCCTCACCTTCTTCGGGCTGCAGGCAACAGTCGGGAGGTAATCAAACTTGCACTTGTTGACTATTACTAATTATATGATTAATACTAGGTCTAGTCCACCCAAGGGTTCATTACATGCCGCCGCGCACAGAAAATTCAAGCCATAGAAGTCGTGTGTTGTGGACCCAAGAAGAATGGGAGGAGGGCTTTCAGCCGGAACCGGAGCATCGAATTCTCCTGAGTCAAGGGCATGACGGTCCTCGCCGGTGGCAGCAACCAGCAAGATGACAAAGTTTTGGTAACTATTGTTTTCGGTTTTCATGAACATTTGTCTCGACTCTGAACCAAGTTGTATATGGTATGAATGCTTGATGATGATTGTTAATTGGTACCTAATTCAGTAATTGACCCTGCCCGTGGCCTTTGTTAGGCCACGGGCTGGCTCGGCTCGCGGACTGGGGCTAGATCTAGGCCTAGATCTACATGTAGATAATTTTTGGTCAGTGTATTTTTCATTTTTTTTACAACTAGAGCTAGAACTAAAGCCTCCCAAATGAATAACAGTGTGCAATCACATATCATCTATCACATTGGATGTTTCCAGGGGTATTAACACATGACATCACAAACCATAAAAAAAAATCTTTGTGGCATGGGTCATATAATAGATTTATCCAAGCTCAAGATTGCAAAAGCCATGGTGAAAGGTATAAAGTTATATTCTGGACACCACAGATGTGACAAGTGTACTCAATTGGACAAGTAAAAGAGTCAAGTAATGTACCATAAATGAACAAGATTCAAAGCACCACATAGTGGATAGCCCATCTACTAACTACCAATTGATATGGTAAACAGATTTCCTGTGGATTATATGCACCAAACATGCCTCGGAGTCTTGCGAAAATTGATCCTTATCTGGATTCAAAGAAAAGGGAGATTAACGAAGGAGGCACTGTGCAAGAATAAAGCATTAGTGAGAAACTAATTTTTATGATTCAGTTTGTATTTTATAGGTCCACTGTGAAGCTCTGCTTGTGAATCGTGGACCCCTCGGATGAAAGTATTCAGTTGTAGTCAATTACACTATTAAAACACAATTAAAATCATGATAGTGGCCTACAAGAAAAAATCAAATCAACAATATATGACATGAGCAATGTAAGAAAATAACAAGAGATGGTGAAGAGAGCATTTCTCCCTGCAGGTCTTCATAGCCCTCTCCTTCTTTTGGACTGGTGGACTACTCACGCCTATTGATTCAATGCATGGAGTGAGCATAGCTTCAGTGTCTGGGACCATCAGAGCTGTAGCAAATGCTCTTGTTGAGAAGAGAAATGAGGTGACATCTTGTCTACGTCTAAAATCAAATCACAGCGAACGATACAAGATGTCGTATGAGGACGAAACATAAGAGTGGCTTGTACCCCACACACACTGCGAGAAATGAAAGACTTGGCGCAAGTATCTATACCTTCATTATTTTGATCTCATGAATTGGATGTATAATATTGTAACGAGCCAACCCACCTTTCTCCGAACGAAGACCAAGGGACCAGTTGCACATGATTCTAAGAAGAACCTGACGCTAGATGAACTGCAGTGTGCAGAGCTAGAAAACATCAGACTTGTCCAGGAACAAGAATTCCACAACAGAGATCAACGGAAATCGATCGACAAACTCAATCCAGTAGTGAAGGATGGTATTCTACGAGTCGGAGGACGTATTAGCAACGCCGCCGTTGACTTTGAAGCAAAGCACCCCATAATTCTACCCAGTAATCACCATGTCACAACACTCGAGAAGTAGAAAACATCCTCCATCAGAAAGGGATCGAGTGATCATTCAATCCACCGACAGCTAGCCACATGGGAGGCGTCTGGGAGCGAATGATCAGATCGACTCGCAAGATACTTGAACAAGTTGTGAATGACGAAGTTCTCCCCACAGTCATGGCGGAATTCTATCGTCCATATAAACTGAAGTTCAGTGAAGAATCTACAATTTGAATTGAGGCATGAAAGGTAATTTCCTTTTTGAAAAATGTTTTTCTCCTTTTTTGCAGGAGTTTTGTACAAGGACGTTGTCCTTCTTGACTACGGGGCAGAGACGAGCCCAAGCAAGTTACAGGCGCTGAACAATGGGAGGGCCTGTTGTTTAGTTCAACTGAACAGGCATTCAACAGAGCCCGAGTTGGAGGGCATCATCGAGACAGCATTTGAGAGCCAGTTAATGGCTCTCAACAAACCTAGGTATGTTTTGCGTAAATGGTCTCATTCTTGGATTCTGACTGCTGTACATTACGAAATGTGAGACATCAAACAGGATGAAAATTGTTATCATACCCTAGCCAACAAAGTTTGAAGAGGGTATATACATGTAGAATCAGCTTTACGGGTTGGGCGGTCGGTTCATTGCAAATCTTGCACACCAACTACTTCCTCAGTTTCTAACCAAATCTCATGAAACTTGGCACACATATTGGTGTTGGGGTGAAGATGTGCAAGATACATTTTTTGCATGTCTCGGGAATTGTGCTGCCGTGTTAATAGAATATTTTGGCAAAAATTGGGTAAAAACCTACAGTTTAAAGACTTCATCTATTTTCGACCAATTCTAGTGAAATTTAAATGTAACAAGTGAAATATATTTTTTTGAAAAGTGAAAGATCTTTTTTTTTTTGAAAAGTGAAATATATTTTTTTTTTGAAAAGTGAAATATATATTTTTGATAAAGTGAAATATATTTTTAAAAGTGAAATGTAAATATCTTTGAGTGAAATGGTTTAGTGGAAGAGAAACATATTTTTTTAAGTGAAATATATATTGAATTGATTCCCTATAGGCGTACCATATTATGGCACACCTATGGCACGCCCATAGGGAAACAATTAAATATATATTTCACTTATTAAATACATGTTTCTCTTCCACTTAACCATTTCACTCAAAGAAATTTATATTTCACTTTTTAAAATATATTCCACTTTATCAAAAAAATATATTTCACTTTAAAAAAAATGTTTCACTTTAAAAAAAAAAATGTTTTACTTTTCAAAAAAAAAAATGTATTTCCCTTTCCCCAAAAAAAATACATTTCACTTTTCAAAAAAAATATATTTCACTTTTCAAAAAAAATATATTTCACTTTTCATAAAAATATGTTTCACTTTGAAAATATATATATTTCACTTTTCAAAAAAAATATATTTCACTTTTTAAAAAATATATTTCACTTTTTGAAAAATATATTTCACTTTAAAAAAAATATATTTTACTTAAAAAAAAAATACATTTCACTTTTCAAAAAAAATATATTTCACTTTAAAAAAAAAATACATTTCACTTTTCAAAAAAAATATGTTTCACTTTTCAAAAAAAAAAATATTTCACTTTTCAAATAATATATTTCACTTTTCAAAAAAAAAAAATATATTTCACTTTTCAAAAAAATGTATTTCACTTTTCCAAAAAATGTATTTCACTTTTCCAAAAAAATATGTTTCACTTTTTAAAAATATATATTTCACTTTTCAAAAAAAGAAGAAAATACTTCTTTTCACTTTTCAAATGAAATGTTTCAGTTTGAAAAAAATATTTTTCACTTTTTTCAAAAAAAAATATTTCTTTTCGACAAAGAATCATTTCACCCGTTACATTTTAATTGTGAGAGAAAACAAATCATTTCGCATTCGTTGGATAACACATACGGCACATGGCGTGCCTTACTGCACGTGAAAATCCATTCCTCTCTCGCTTCGTATTACATTTCACTCTTGTTGCAAAATTCATTTCACTCAATTGAAAAAATACGTTCCTCTTTTTGTTCGGCCGTACGGGGCGCTGTCGAACAAGCTGGCCAGTTTTGCCCACGTGGTTTCGCCCGGCCCGCTGAACTAAACTAATAATACAAAAAATAGCAAAAGTTTAAAACCACTTCCAGAGCAGTACCACGGGACTTGTCCGGAGACCTCAACTTCTTCAGTAGTCTGTGTTTATTATATACCGGTACTGCGAGAGTTGTCGACATGGCCGGGCAAGGGAACGATCGATCTCAGGTCTTTCAGAGGCTGATGGAGGGCATTACGAATCTCAGTAATGCCCTGGCCGACTGGCAACCGGCACCATCAGCCTCTGCGAGGGCGGCCTCGGCAGGCATCCGGCAGGCAGCAGGCATCAGCCCCAGCGTTAATCATGTTACTACTAGACCTTCACCGCAGCTGTTACAGCAACCAGTGGAGCTCCCTGGAGAAGCCGGCCTGCGGCGGGAGTTCACGCAGTTATTTGGACTGAGACGAGGTTCATCTTCAAGTTCAAGCGGCAGAGCCAGGCCAGGGAGAGGTCGAGGAGCTAGATTGCATGCATCACCTTCTTCGGGCTGCAGGCAACAGTCGGGAGGTAATCAAACTTGCACTTGTTGACTATTACTAATTATATGATTAATACTAGGTCTAGTCCACCCAAGGGTTCATTACATGCCGCCGCGCACAGAAAATTCAAGCCATAGAAGTCGTGTGTTGTGGACCCAAGAAGAATGGGAGGAGGGCTTTCAGCCGGAACCGGAGCATCGAATTCTCCTGAGTCAAGGGCATGACGGTCCTCGCCGGTGGCAGCAACCAGCAAGATGACAAAGTTTTGGTAACTATTGTTTTCGGTTTTCATGAACATTTGTCTCGACTCTGAACCAAGTTGTATATGGTATGAATGCTTGATGATGATTGTTAATTGGTACCTAATTCAGTAATTGACCCTGCCCGTGGCCTTTGTTAGGCCACGGGCTGGCTCGGCTCGCGGACTGGGGCTAGATCTAGGCCTAGATCTACATGTAGATAATTTTTGGTCAGTGTATTTTTAATTTTTTTTTTAAACTAGAGCTAGAACTAAAGCCTCCCAAATGAATAACAGTGTGCAATCACATATCATCTATCACATTGGATGTTTCCAGGGGTATTAACACATGACATCACAAACCATAAAAAAAAATCTTTGTGGCATGGGTCATATAACAGATTTATCCAAGCTCAAGATTGCAAAAGCCATGGTGAAGGGTATAAAGTTATATTCTGGACACCACAGATGTGACAAGTGTACTCAATTGGACAAGTAAAAGAGTCAAGTAATGTACCATAAATGAACAAGATTCAAAGCACCACATAGTGGATAGCCCATCTACTAACTACCAATTGATATGGTAAACAGATTTCCTGTGGATTATATGCACCAAACATGCCTCGGAGTCTTGCGAAAATTGATCCTTATCTGAATTCAAAGAAAAGGGAGATTAACGAAGGAGGCACTGTGCAAGAAGAAAGCATTAGTGAGAAACTAATTTTCATGTTTCAATTTTTATTTTATAGGTCCACTGTGAAGCTCTGCTTGTGAATCGTGGACCCCTCGGATGAAAGTATTCAGTTGTAGTCAATTACACTATTAAAACACAATTAAAATCATGATAGTGGCCTACAAGAAAAAATCAAATCAACAATATATGACATGAGCAATGTAAGAAAATAACAAGAGATGGTGAAGAGAGCCTTTCTCCCTGCATGACTCCCTGCAGGTCTTCATAGCCCTCTCCTTCTTTGGGACTGGTGGACTACTCACGCCTATTGATTCAATGCATGGAGTGAGCATAGCATCAGTGTCTGGGACCATCAGAGCTGTAGCAAATGCTCTTGTTGAGAAGAGAAATGAGGTGACATCTTGTCTACGTCTAAAATCAAATCACAGCGAACGATACAAGATGTCGTATGAGGACGAAACATAAGAGTGGCTTGTACCCCACACACATTGCGAGAAATGAAAGACTTGGCGCAAGTATCTATACCTTCATTATTTTGATCTCATGAATTGGATGTATAATATTGTAACAAGCTAACCCACCCTTCTTCGAGCGAAGACCAAGGGACCAGTTGCACATGATTCTAAGAAGAACCTGACGCTAGATGAACTGCAGTGTGCAGAGCTAGAAAACATCAGACTTGTCCAGGAACAAGAATTCCACAACAGAGATCAACGGAAATCGATCGACAAACTCAATCCAGTAGTGAAGGATGGTATTCTACGAGTCGGAAAACGTATTAGCAACGCCGCCGTTGACTTTGAAGCAAAGCACCCCATAATTCTACCCAGTAATCACCATGTCACAACACTCGAGAAGTAGAAAACATCCTCCATCAGAAAGGGATCGAGTGATCATTCAATCCACCGACAGCTAGCCACATGGGAGGCGTCTGGGAGCGAATGATCAGATTGACTCGCAAGATACTTGAACAAGTTGTGAATGACGAAGTTCTCCCCACAGTCATGGCGGAATTCTATCGTCCATATAAACTGAAGTTCAGTGAAGAATCTACAATTCGAATTGAGGCATGAAAGGTAATTTCCTTTCTGAAAAATGTTTTTCTCCTTTTTTGCAGGAGTTTTCTACAAGGACGTTGTCCTTCTTGACTACGGGGCAGAGACGAGCCCAAGCAAGTTACAGGCACTGAACAATGGGAGGGCCTGTTGTTTAGTGCAACTGAACAGGCATTTGACAGAGCCCGAGTTGGAGGGCATCATCGAGACAGCATTTGAAACCTAGGTATGTTTTGCGTAAATGGTTTCATTCTTGGATTCTGACTGCTGTACATTACGAAATGTGAGACATCAAACAGGATGAAAATTGTTATTATACCCTGGCCAACAAAGTTTGAAGAGGGTATATACATGTAGAATCAGCTTACGGGGCGGGCGGTTGGTTCATTGCAAATCTTGCACACCAACTACTTCCTCAGTTTCTAACCAAATCTCATGAAACTTGGCACACATATTGGTGTTGGGGTGAAGATGTGCAAGATACATTTTTTGCATGTCTCGGGAATTGTGCTGCCATGTTAATAGAATATTTTGGCAAAAATTGGGTAAAAAAACCTGCAGTTTAATGACTTCATCTATTTTCGACCAATTCTAGTGAAATTAAAATGTAACAAGTGAAATGATTCTTTGTCGAAAAGAAATATATTTTTTTTGAAAAAGTTAAACATATTTTTTTCAAAAATGAAACTTATTTCATTTGAAAAGTAAAATGATTTTTTTTTTTTTTAAAGTGAAATATATTTTTTTTTGAAAAAGTGAAATTTTTTTTTTTGAAAAGTGAAATCTATTTTTTTGGAAAAGTGAAATATATTTTTTTGAAAAGTGAAAGATATTTTTTTTGAAAAGTGAAATATATATTTTTGATTAAGGACGTTCCACAGTTAAAATGAAATCCATGTCATTTTCACCAAACTTTGCACATAGATACTTTAGAACCTGAATATTCGAAATATGCAAAAATTAACATAGGTCTATGGCACGCCCATAGGGAATCAATTAAATATATGTTTCACTTATAAAATATATGTTTCTCCTCTACCAAACCATTTCACTCAAAGAATATTATATTTCACTTTTAAAAATATATTCCACTTTATCAAAAAAATATATTTCACTTTAAAAGAATATGTTTCATTTTAAAAAATAATATGTTTTACTTAAAAAAAATATATATTTCACTTTTCAAAAAAATATATTTCACTTTTCCCAAAAAATATATTTCACTTTTCAAAAAAAAAATATATTTCACTTTTCAAAAAAATATATTTCACTGTTCCAAAAATATGTTTCACTTTAAAAAAAATATATATTTCAGTTTTCCAAAAAAATATATTTCACTTTCCCCCAAAATATATTTCACTTTTCCAAAAAATATGTTTCACTTTTTATGAAAAATATATTTCACTTTTCAAAAAAATATATTTCACTTTTCAAAAAAATATATTTCACTGTTCCAAAAATATGTTTCACTTTAAAAAAAATATATATTTCACTTTTCCAAAAAAATATATTTCACTTTCCCCAAAAATATATTTCACTTTTCAAAAAAATATGTTTCACTTTTTATGAAAAATATATTTCACTTTTCAAAAAAATATATTTCACTTTTCAAAAAAATATGTTTCACTTTTTAAAAAGTATATATTTCACTTTTCAAAAATATCCTTTTCTTTTCGACAAAGAATAATTTCACCTCTTACACTTTAATTGTGAGAGAAAACAAATCCTTTCGCATTCGTTGGATAACATATACATGGCGTGCCTTACTGCACGTGAAAATCCATTCCTCTCTCGCTTCGTATTTCATTTCACTCTTGTTGCAATATTCATTTCACTCAATTGCAAAAAATACGTTCCTCTTTTTTCTCGGCCGTACGCGGCGCTGTCGAACAAGCTGGCCAGTTTTCCCCACGTGCGTGCATGGTTAACGGTTTCGCCCGCGCCGCTGAACTAACGTTAAACTTTGTCTGGACTAATACAAAAATAGGAAAAGTTTTAAAACCACTACCAGTACCACGGAACTTGTACCACGGAGACCTCGACTTCTAGTTTGTGTTTATAGTATACTGCGCGACCAGAGTTGTCGACATGGCAGGGCAAGCAAATCAATCTCAGGTCTATCAGAGGCTGATGGAGGGCATTACTAATCTCAGTAATGCCCTGGCCGACTGGCAAACGGCACCATCAGCGTCTGCGAGGGCGGCCCCGGCAGGCAGCAGGCATCAGCCCCATACCTTCACCGCAGCAACCAGCAGAGCTCCCCGGAGAAGCCGGCTATGGCACGCCCATAGGGAAACAATTAAATATATATTTCACTTATTAAATATATGTTTCTCTTCCACTTAACCATTTCACTCAAAGAAATTTATATTTCACTTTTAAAAATATATTCCACTTTATCAAAAAAATATATTTCACTTAAAAAAAATATGTTTCACTTTACAAAAAAAAAAATATATTTCCCTTTCCCCCAAAAAAATACATTTCACTTTTCAAAAAAAATATATTTCACTTTTCAAAAAAAATATATTTCACTTTTCATAAAAATATGTTTCACTTTGAAAATATATATATTTCACTTTTCAAAAAAAATATATTTCACTTTTTTAAAAATATATTTCACTTTTTGAAAAATATATTTCACTTTAAAAAAAAATATATTTCACTTAAAAAAAAAATACATTTCACTTTTCAAAAAAAATATATTTCACTTTAAAAAAAAAATACATTTCACTTTTCAAAAAAAATATGTTTCACTTTTCAAAAAATGTATTTCACTTTTCCAAAAAAATATGTTTCACTTTTTAAAAATATATATTTCACTTTTCAAAAAAAAAAGAAGAAAATACTTCTTTTCACTTTTCAAATGAAATGTTTCAGTTAGAAAAAAAAAAGTTTCACTTTTTTCAAAAAAATAAATTTCTTTTCGACAAAGAATCATTTCACCCGTTACATTTTAATTGTGAGAGAAAACAAATCATTTCGCATTCGTTGGATAACACATACAGCACATGGCGTGCCTTACTGCACGTGAAAATCCATTCCTCTCTCGTTTCGTATTACATTTCACTCTTGTTGCAAAATTCATTTCACTCAATTGAAAAAATACGTTCCTCTTTTTGTTCGGCCGTATGGGGCGCTGTCGAACAAGCTGGCCAGTTTTCCCCACGTGGTTTCGCCCGGCCCGCTGAACTAAACTAATAATACAAAAAATAGCAAAAGTTTAAAACCACTTCCAGAGCAGTACCACGGGACTTGTCCGGAGACCTCGACTTCTTCAGTAGTCTGTGTTTATTGTATACCAGTACTGCGCGAGTTGTCGACATGGCCGGGCAAGGGAACGATCGATCTCAGGTCTTTCAGAGGCTGATGGAGGGCATTACGAATCTCAGTAATGCCCTGGCCGACTGGCAACCGGCACCATCAGCCTCTGCGAGGGCGGCCCCGGCAGGCATCCGGCAGGCAGCAGGCATCAGCCCCAACGTTAATCATGTTACTACTAGACCTTCACCGCAGCTGTTACAGCAACCAGTGGAGCTCCCTGGAGAAGCCGGCCTGCGGCGGGAGTTCACGCAGTTATTTGGACTGAGACGAGGTTCATCTTCAAGTTCAAGCGGCAGAGCCAGGCCAGGGAGAGGTCGAGGAGCTAGATTGCATGCCTCACCTTCTTCGGGCTGCAGGCAACAGTCGGGAGGTAATCAAACTTGCACTTGTTGACTATTACTAATTATATGATTAATACCAGGTCTAGTCCACCCAAGGGTTCATTACATGCCGCCGCGCACAGAAAATTCAAGCCATAGAAGTCGTGTGTTGTGGACCCAAGAAGAATGGGAGGAGGGCTTTCAGCCGGAACCGGAGCATCGAATTCTCCTGAGTCAAGGGCATGACGGTCCTCGCCGGTGGCAGCAACCAGCAAGATGACAAAGTTTTGGTAACTATTGTTTTCGGTTTTCATGAACATTTGTCTCGACTCTGAACCAAGTTGTATATGGTATGAATGCTTGATGATGATTGTTAATTGGTACCTAATTCAGTAATTGACCCTGCCCGTGGCCTTTGTTAGGCCACGGGCTGGCTCGGCTCGCGGACTGGGGCTAGATCTAGGCCTAGATCTACATGTAGATAATTTTTGGTCAGTGTATTTTTAATTTTTTTTTTAAACTAGAGCTAGAACTAAAGCCTCCCAAATGAATAACAGTGTGCAATCACATATCATCTATCACATTGGATGTTTCCAGGGGTATTAACACATGACATCACAAACCATAAAAAAAAATCTTTGTGGCATGGGTCATATAACAGATTTATCCAAGCTCAAGATTGCAAAAGCCATGGTGAAGGGTATAAAGTTATATTCTGGACACCACAGATGTGACAAGTGTACTCAATTGGACAAGTAAAAGAGTCAAGTAATGTACCATAAATGAACAAGATTCAAAGCACCACATAGTGGATAGCCCATCTACTAACTACCAATTGATATGGTAAACAGATTTCCTGTGGATTATATGCACCAAACATGCCTCGGAGTCTTGCGAAAATTGATCCTTATCTGGATTCAAAGAAAAGGGAGATTAACGAAGGAGGCACTGTGCAAGAATAAAGCATTAGTGAGAAACTAATTTTTATGATTCAGTTTGTATTTTATAGGTCCACTGTGAAGCTCTGCTTGTGAATCGTGGACCCCTCGGATGAAAGTATTCAGTTGTAGTCAATTACACTATTAAAACACAATTAAAATCATGATAGTGGCCTACAAGAAAAAATCAAATCAACAATATATGACATGAGCAATGTAAGAAAATAACAAGAGATGGTGAAGAGAGCATTTCTCCCTGCATGACTCCCTGCAGGTCTTCATCTCTAACGGTCCTTCTTTGGGACTGGTGGACTTCTCATGCCTATTGATTCAATGCATGGAGTGAGCATAGCTTCAGTGTCTGGGACCATCAGAGCTGTAGCAAATGCTCTTGTTGAGAAGAGAAATGGGGTAAAGACATCTTGTCTATGTCTAAAATCAAATCACAGCGAACGATACAAGATGTCGTATGAGGACGAAACATAAGAGTGGCTTGTACCCCACACACATTGCGAGAAATGACAGACTTGGCGCAAGTATCTATACCTTCATTATTTTGATCTCATGAATTGGATGTATAATATTGTAACAAGCCAACCCACCCTTCTTCGAGCGAAGACCAAGGGACCAGTCGCACATGATTCTAAGAAGAACCTGACGCTAGATGAACTGCAGTGTGCAGAGCTAGAAATCATCAGACTTGTCCAGGAACAAGAATTCCACAACAGAGATCAACGGAAATCGATCAACAAACTCAATCCAGTAGTGAAGGATGGTATTCTACGAGTCGGAGGACGTATTAGCAACGCCGCCGTTGACTTTGAAGCAAGGCACCCCATAATTCTACCCAGTAATCACCATGTCACAACACTCGAGAAGTAGAAAACATCCTCCATCAGAAAGGGATCGAGTGATCATTCAATCCACCGACAGCTAGCCACATGGGAGGCGTCTGGGAGCGAATGATCAGATCGACTTGCAAGATACTTGAACAAGTTGTGTCCGACGAAGTTCTCCCCACAGTCATGGCGGAAGTGGAAGCCATATTGAACGCTCGGCCACTAACCCAACTTAGCATGGATGCTCATGATCAAGAGCCGCTCACGCCAAATCATCTCTTGCTCATGAAAAGGAGCCAAAACTTGCGTCCAGGTTTATTTGGAAAAGAAGATTCTTATGGGCGGAGAAGATGGCGCCAATCACAGTACCTTGCTTCTGTATTTCTATAATCTACATCTTATTTAATGTTTGAATTTCTTATGATTTACTTATCCTAGTTGAGATAAAGTGTGATATTTGATGTTTAATATTAGAAATATTTAATCATATTTTGATTATTTAACTCATTCATAACTTTCAAGATGGAGAGGAAACATCCCCCATAAAGTTACTCTCATGTAACTTCTCCTTTTCATGATTTTCAGGTCACCAGTTGTCTGACCGTGAAACATTTTATTTCTGCACCGAGACCCTCAATGTCTTAAACAAATTATGTTAGTCTTGATATCAGTAGTTGTTTGACAACTGTTTTAAAGTTATGTTCAGTTTAATAAGTTTTAGGTATCATTGTGTCTTCTGAATAACTACATGTATGTAACCAAGAGTTACATCATCTTTTTATCACTATAAACATCATGTACATAATGTTAATTTGTTAGTTTAGAATTAAAGGAACATATCCTTTATATAATGTGTATGTTAGTTATTTTATTGAGGTTTTATTAATTACATTAGTTAATAACATAGTGTGAATGTTGTTGATTGATGGTGTTTGATTCTGTGATATGTGATTATTACATATCAAAATAATTAGAACATAAGTATTTATCTAATTTATAGTCTCTGTAGACGGACAGGGTGGGGATTCTTTGTATCAAATCCTTCCGCTGCACTGTTTTGTATTGTCAAGTATAAGATCCTCCCCTACCCAAAATGTTCCCGTGCTACATACATGTAAGTCTCAGTCATATGATTTTGAGGTGTTTAGATTATTGCTTGGGATGTATGAGGAGCCGATGGAGCTTGAGCGCATGTCAGCGTAGCTGCAAAGGAAAAAATTATTTTACTTACTACATGAATAGAAAAGTCTATTTATTTAGGTTAATCAGTGTTATTTTCAATATAAACCAAAATGCAGATATATACATAAAACATATGTAAATAAATACATTTCTTAAAAGTGTTAAAATAAAGCTATTCGAAATAGGATAAGATTGAATGTTTGATTGAGGTCGAGGTTGGGATGCCTTGGCTGCAGCTTTACAGCATTTGCCGTTAACAGCAACCCGAAGGCCCTTCTTTTGTGTGTTTGAACTAAAGAAGCTGGGGAATTGCTTTTGTGCCTGGACTATGATAGCCATGAAAGAATATTCGGCTCTTATTGCCTTTTTTAGGCGATCACAGTTGAAACTAAACTTTGCGAGTTCCAAATTCTCATAAAACTCTCCCAGTCTGAGGACGAGCTCTTTCCACGATCTTGATGATTCGTACACCTTGCAGTACCATTTCAAATTACTTTTTTTACACCATATCCGCCCGGCACTTAAGATTTTGACATTGGACAAGACACATCTGGATATTACTGAAAGTCTCTCTTGACTGGAATACAGCCAGAGCGGACCTGAAAACAGGTAAGTGGTATTTTACTTGTTGATTTTTAGGCTCGCGCGGCTTCAGAGGCATCACTGGAGGGTTCCCTGAACAGGGTTTGTCTGGGTGAACTGTCCCAGTGGCAGGCATTAGCTCAATGTAGGATACCAAGGTCAACACTATACAACAAACTGAAAGGAAGTCGGCCTCCATTCTTTTATCCTGAGATAGTTTACTTTTACAAGAATGAACAAGACAATTCAGCAGGTTAGGAGGAATGTGGAAGAGTACAAACACGGGATGAGGATCTCCATAGTAAAGAGAATTATGGAGAACAAAGAAAAGATAGGTGAGTCATATTGACATAAATTGCTTTATATCTCTGACTAGTACGTATTATTCAATACATCTGCAGACTAGGAGACAGACAATGGAATGGATCCGAACATGTATATCAAATGTAGATAATTGTACATATGCTACTAAACACCTAGTAAATGTGTGCTTTATTGTGGACCAAGCCTGATGATGATTATTGATGATCCGGAGTTTGGTAACTGTGACTATTAAGGGGAACGCCGTTGTATTGGTAACAATATTGATACCCCTATTTTTCTTTCTCCATACTTAACAACTGCAGAAGGAAGGATTGCCTCTCGGACAATATACATGTCAAGAATTGGTTATGGAATATTTTTCTCCTTTAGAGACAAACTCACAGCCATCAATTTTATTCTTCACAACAATGAAGATCCAAACTACTATCGGCCGTGTTTTAACTGTTAAATGTTCAAGGACATGCCGAGCTGTTCTGAATACCTTTTTCAAGAATTATCGCCCACAGGGGGCACTAATTACCAGCCCAAATTTCATAAGAGAATTAATCCAATGATTAATGGCAAAGCTCCACAGGAGAATGCAAGATTCCATGTGGGGTTAGGAGAAAATTTCGGATTAAAATACGTGCTTCAACCTAGAATGGTTCCTCTTCAACTGAGGGCCCTGACCGTCCGGTCAAGAGATCCCGTAGTAAAAGAGAACGGTTGTCAGGGGTTAGAGAGTGCCTTACGGCTGCTATCTCCCTTTCGGGTGTGAGTTAGTTACACTCTAACCCAAGAAGACTATCAGAAGCTATAGCGCAAAGAGTTATCTCAACTTCGGAAGGCCGTAGGGGCCGATCCAAAAGAAGTTGAATCTCAAGGCCTCGATTATGCTGACAAGCATATTGGGGACAAAGGAGTATGAGCTGAATTCAAACGCAAGCAGATCGCCTTTTAAGAGGCGAAGTCTTGTCGTGAGAAACTGCAATGTATGCTTGAAGACAAAGCCAAGTCTGACTCCATGGAGACTGACGCAGCTGAAGTTGATCACATAAGTGTCACTTCTTTTCCTGCCGGTCAAGAGTTCAGGCGAAAGATTGATAACGTGACTTTATAGCAAGCCATTCCATCTGACGCCGATTCAACCGTTAGAGAAACAACTGCTGACAGGAGTACCATTATGCATTATGTGTTCAGGGATGTCATCGGGGAACGAGTCCAACTAGTAGCAGTTAGGATGTTTCCCAACGGGTGTAATCATATTCTGCAGTTACTGCCAGAACTGATTTGGCTCGTATACCTCTTTGACAAGAGTTATAGCTGTGAAGGACCTTGGTCATGGAATATTTTCCTTCTTAAGAGACAAACTTACAGCCAACAGTTTTATTCTTCACAGCAATGAAGATCCAAACTACTATCGGCTGTGCTTTCATGGTAAAATGTTCGACGAGACACTGAGCTATTCTGAAACCCTTCTAGAATTATAGTCCAGAGGAGATACTAAATACCAGCTCAAATTTCATAAGAGAATTAATCCAATGCTTCACGGCAAAGCTCCACGGCAAAGCTCCACGGGAGTTTGCAAGATTCCAGGTAGGGATAGGAGAAAATTTAGGATTAAAATATGCAAGTTTTTCAACCTATAATAGTGAACCTTTCGTTCACCTCTTAAAGACAGTTCGATTGAATAGAAGGGATGTCACACTAACTCCATTGTCAATTTGTTTTACGATGGGTGGTTACAAAAAATGAATTACCCTCTTACCCAAACTCAACAAAGTCACGACAGTGCACGCAAGAAAATTGCAAGAAACTTTGTAAATAAAGATATTGCAAGATTTTTTGGTTTTTTGAAGGGATGGCAGTTCATGGCACCAACACTACAATGTGAATTGATATAAAGATAGTGTTCGTAACAACTACAATACTTGACCATAAAGCGGACATTTTAAATTTTACCTACTAAAACATCTATACCACTGATATATAAACCCCCACAACGGGAAATCTGGTGAAAAATCCTCGTCCATGGATCTTGCAGTATGACATTCCTTTTGACTGTAGGTACTCTAAGTTGGACCGAGAAAACTTTGAAATTCTATTGAAGGAATGGTCTGCACAATACCCAGATGATAACTCACCTTACCCTCAGCTTGTTAAGGATAAGAAGATATTAATTCAGAGGCATATTGAAGAATAAATAGCACCCATCTGATGGGACACACTTATTTCTTTTGTCATCAGACAAAATAAAACACCATTTACTACAACGGTAGGGATTGATGGAGAATAAACATAACAACTTTTTCTCTTTATTATTCCAAGAGAATTATACAAAAAAATTGGCACCCATCCAAAAGAGAAAGATACTTTACAATTCTTCTTTTGCTATCAAACAAACTTTCAATGACACATCTTGCAATAGGTTTTAATGGAGAATAAATTCTCAACTTTTTTCTATTTATCATTTCATGAGAGTCCATAAAAATGGATGCTACAGATTATATTCTTATTCTTTTTTCCAATTTTTTTCCCCCAACTATTCTCTTTCTTTTGCTTTGACATGTGAAATTCATGTATCAAAAGTTGTTTCAAGTTCTCTCTGTACTGCTTGCTTTTTTGTCTCGCCTTTGGTAGTGGCGTAATCAACATTGAACTCCGAATACTATTCAGCTCAACAAATGGCAAGTTGCAAATTAAAAAACATAGAATATAAAGTTTTGTACGATAATTATTGTCAAAGAGGATATTATACATTCACAATTTTTCCTACCAGAAAAATAAGGCTGCGGGGCTAAAGCCAGGGTAATATATCCAATTAAGCGCATAGGGACGCATTTGGCAGTGATATGCGCTATATAAGCATGTTGGTATTATTATTATTCATTTTTATATCAATTGTTATTTAACTTTTCTTCGGATAGTGGCAGAAATCATAGCTAGAGAAATATTTATAAGCATGTAAAAGAAATATTCCTGCTAAGTACTAGCGACATTATTATCTATTTCATAGTTTGAATAAAAGTCCAGTTTAACTTAATCCAATAAAGGGCCCTCACTGGAAACAGGAGGATACATTTCTTTTAAAGGCACCACAAATGATTCGTATTTGGTCTAAACCAATGTATGCAGCCACTCAATCCCAATACATTTTAAAAATATATATTTTTTTATGATGATTAAAACCTGAGCCTGTCAAAAGTCGACGACCTGCTTCACTTCAGCAGTATTTGATGATAATGACAACGATGATGATGTTGATGATAATGACAACGATGATGATGTTGCTACCGATGAAGATACTGGTAGATGGCATGATGAGGGCTTTGATGAGTCTCCTGATGCCTTGTGATCAACAGCATCCAACTATTTATAAAGAGAATAAGAAATAATTCAGAGTGAGAGATTGGGACATAGATTAGAACTTATGTTTCCATAGGCCCGTATTCTGAAGTCGGGTTTAACTTAGACCATGGTCTAACTCTGTGCTAAAATTATGGGAAGCCAAAAGTGTCAAAATTTGTATTAAGTTGTATATTTATTATGTTTACTGTGCTCTTTCCTGATTCATTGATGGTGAAGACAATCATCTACTTATACTTCCTAGACAATTATGAATGATTTAAGAGCCAAATGAGCTGAAATATGATATCTCTACCATTAGTGAACAATTGGCCATCCATACTTAAACCACAACTTTAAACCCGAGTTTAAGTTAAACCCAACTTCAGAATACGGGCCATAGGGTTCCATCATATTTACTCCAGCAAAACAATTGCTCTGCTATAAATTCAATACACTAATCAAATGACTAGCTTCATTCCCTGATTTAACAGCATACCCTACCCTAAACCTAATCCTTAACCTAACATAAAATGCTATTGCAACCCTAGCTCTAACCCTACATCTTAGATGAAATAAAGCCCAGAACAATCGTTGAAAAAGCAAATGTGTCACCATCCATAGGTTTGCTAAGAAGGGATGTGTAAAATAATCTGGAAAGGTCCAGGTTCACCAAATAACAAAAAGAATATAAAATCAAGCAGCAAACAAATTATTAGACACAAATTAATTACAGGAAAATACACGTGTTGTATATAAATTAATTCAAACTTACTCTCTGTCTCGCCTTGTGTGGTTTACCAATTCCAAGCCTAAAGAGAGAGATGAAAAGATAGGCAGAAAGAAAGAGAGATTGCAAAAACTATCTGGCAACATAGTCACTTTTATCTTGTATCAAATATATGAATTTACAAAACTGAATGGCAAGAGAACTTGTGTACTAAGGGCAGTACGAATCCAATTAGCATCATCAAAAAGAAAGAAAAATACAATTTTCTTTACAGGATACCTTGATAGATGCTAGTCATGTGATTGTCATTTGATTGGTTGATTAATATCAAACATTCAGTCCCTTCTACAATGACAACATCATTCCTGCAATTTTTCATCCATTCCTAATGCAATTTTGGATTCATATAAATTTTCCACTGCACGATCGCCCAGACCACTGACATTACAAGTAAAACCTCAACATGTATTCCTGTATAAACATGTATGTATGCAGAAATCAACTCAGCTGCGTGCAATTTTACATTCAAATTCATATTTGTCAAATGACAATGATCTTTTTTAGGAGTCATATAAAACAAATAGTGAATATATTTTTCATTTGTGCTATCTACATAATACTTCATTCAGTGAAAAATAAAATGATCCACTGCACTCATAAATATCCATTATTTGTAATATTGTATACTAACATAAACTGTACATATAAGTAGAACTCTAGTCTAGTTGATCGACATGAGATGAATATACTTAGTATTTCCAGAAGTACTTACTTTGGCAGGCCTTTATTGAGTCCTTCTAAGAGTGTACAAGCCTTACAAACAGGTTGGCTGGAGATGTAAGCACATCTTGAGCAGGTTCCTTGAGTAGGCATTTTAACATCCTTTTTTATTGATAGACTCTCTCCAGAATGAATGATATCTAGATGTATCACAAAGAGAATTAAATGATGTCATTTTTAACATGGTTGAGAATGGACTTCCTGGTATTGTTGATAGTACCTTTCATGATACGAAGCCATGATCAGATGAAATAGAACAAACAAGGTTGATGAATATTTTATTAAAAATTCAACACTTCTCATGTATAACATTTATCGGAATAATATAAGATACATTTCACAATTTTGTTCCAAGGGGGAAATGTTTCAATGACTATGGAATGCAATATGTGAAACATCGTCAGTCTTGCATTTTTTTTTAAATAAGAGAGTCTAGAACAAAATGAATTAATCATTGAAAGGAATAGTAATTGATGTTCTAATATGAGCATCTTCTCTGTACCAGGGTTATGTAAATAGCAAATTGGGATAAGTGAAAAGTCCATGGATAGCAATTAACAGTTAAGAAACATGATATGAATCACATCTACATCCCAGGTAGGGAGTAGAAAAACACTATCTCTGCCTGTCAGGATAAATACAAAAACTACATTTGATAGTAGGGGGGGGGGGGTTCATGAGCATCATATATAAATATCAATAGGGTGCAAACGAACCAATGTGTTGGCTCAGCTGGTAGAGCATCTGATTCACAACCGGGAAATCGAACGCTCACCAGCCTCGGATTTTATTTCGAACAATAAAATATGGATTTTCAGATTTTCGTTGTAACAATGGTTAAGCATTTTCTAAAATAACAAAAACCACAATGATTAATTTGATGAACAACTTAAAAATCAATCAGTCAAGGGCAAAGAGTTTGAAGGGGCCAGATATCCATTCCAAAGTAAATAAAGTATTGGAAGTGGCATGATTCCAGCTCTTGTTCTAGGCACCATTTTACCCAGACCAGACAAAGAGAACTCACCAATGATGGATGTGGACCTGATCTTCTCAAGGTCTTTGAGGTACGCCCTAGCATAGCCTCGATAAGCATTGGGAGAGTAGATACACTCTGTAGAGAAATAATCCAGCTTCTTGAAGTATGCATACATCACAATCTCCTTCTCATAGGTGTATTTGAATGGTTTACATCGTGGCAACGCTCCTTCTCCACCCTGTATGGGGATTTAAAAAAAAAACAGATTCATCAGGAATACAGGAGATTTGGCGCAAAGTAACAAACTTAAAGCACAGATTACCCATAACATCTCAGACATGTATATCTATTATTTTCCTCAAACTTGCCAATACTTGGCAAACTCACCAACACTTGGCCATGAGCATCTTACAGATATATGCCCTTATTTTGAAGTTTAAGCAAAATCTATTCAAAATTACAATTTTAACAAAACATTTGTATTTTCTTTGAGGCTAAAAAAATCTGACCATGTGTGATGTTTTTTTTTTGCGAATTTCTTTCTGCAGCCAGGTTCGGCTTGAATACTACACTACTATTGACCTAATCAAGGCAAATTGATATATTACAATTTTTACATAATACAATATCCCATGAAATTGACCAAGGAACCAATATATGATTTTTTTCAAGCGTGCACTCACAGACAGCCCAATGAACTTTTTAAAGAATATTGAAAAGGATTATATAATTGAACAGTGCAATGTATCATACTTACTGTTATAATATCTGTACATCTCCTCAGCCTTGCAATGTCACCTCTGAGGACTGAAACAAAAAATCATAGGATGAACATGGTGCTCCAATAATTACAGTTTCTTATATCATGCTTCATACCTTCATACTCATTCCCCCATAAATATAAGGGCTCGGTTGGATACAATCAATTTATAGTCACTGAATAAAGGTCTACAGAACTATTTAGACAAATTGCTTGTTGGCTCTGAATCAATTGTGTTGAGCTTACTAGCAATTTTATCATAATCTATGAACAGAGTTCTAGTTAGGCCCATTTTAGTGGTGGTCGCTATTTCACAGCATTACAAAGTTTTCAGGACGAGTTAGTGTTAGTTATTACATCAATGTAATAACAATCTGATATTGGCAAATCTTTGAAATTAAACTAATATTTATCGAATATAAGAATGTGTAATGTAAATTATGCAAATAAAACAAGACTAAAGATGGAAATGAAGGGAAGTGCAATTCCTCTTTGCAAGGAGTAAGTTTTGAAACACATTTCATTTGAAACTAGTGGTGGACGGAAGCAGTGTTTTCCATGATGAGTGGTGGTCAAAATTCTTCTGTGCCGGTTGGGAATGACCACTGCTGTCCACTGTAGCTATAACACTGTCTATGAAAGGCGTTTAGCTGTCCAAACTGGCGTTTCTCTACATGGATTAACTTACTGTTCATAAGAACTGTTTCAGCAATGTCATCAGCATTGTGTCCTGTGACGATCTTGTCTGCATTTACAAGCATTGCACCTCGGTCTAACGCCTGCCGTCTAAACACACCACAGAATGTACCTGAATAGAAACAATTCAGGAAAACATATTAATCTTACAAGATACACACCTGCCAAACTTTAAATTAAAAAGTATTTTTATACTAAAATTTTCAGAAAAGAGACATAAGTTATTGATTAAATATGAAACTGAAAAATATAAATATTTGAGGACATTTTTTCTATGGTTGGTAAATTTCTAAGAGGCAACAATGGTAAAAAATAATAACAGTAATTTATTCAGACAAACTCACAATTGTTTTTTAGACCAATCTGCTTTACAATTGCATCCATTGTCCAGCCATATAATTCCTGTAATAGAGATATAACAAATCAGTGGGATGGGACTACAGTGGAAATATGACAAATAATGAAATAAAAACTGCACATGATTGTTAATGTAAATCATCAAAAAGTCGGAGTATTCATAAAAAATATTTTTAGCTTTGTTTAGTGACATATTGATAAAAGTGTGACTTGTACATAAATTAGAGTAATCCATTACCTAATGAATCATTTGTAATATTTAATTATAGAATTGGGTAGACGACATCGCAGGTGATGTGCATACAGATATTCAGTGTGATAGCATGATCAGTGGCCAAGATATCCAAGAGGGATGGGATCTTGCCCCCCCCCCTCCCACCATCCTCTCGTGAACAGCATAGCTCATAAAGCACAGCCTAATTAGGCTTAAGGAATTACAAAATTAAAAAGAAATATAACTTCATCAACTGATCTGATTGAAGATTATCAGTAGATCTGTTTATATTTTGTTGATATCCCCATCCTCTCACCTCATACGAGACAATCTTCAAGGGTAAATCATACTGCTGTTGGTTCCTTTTTACTGTCTGAAGAAATAATGAATGATGAAGGAACAAAATGAAATTGATATCACATAGAAATCACAACCAAATCTGTAGGCAGGAAATTGAATATACATGTATATCTGAATAAAGAGAGAAAAAAGTTATAGAGAAAGAGTAATAAGGGAATTTATATGTACATATCATAATAAAATATTGGCTTTTAGTTGCTCTACATGGTCCTATAGAGAATGTTTATTCTTTGGGAAACAAATGTGTTGTCTCTTAAAAATATGGCATGGTATCAGAAAATAAACAATTTTTAATGACAAAGATAAAGGAGTTTGTTGAATAAAATATTGTTAATGTAAACTAATCAATTTATTTCTATGTTAGACCTATATACATGTACATACATGGCCCTCAGGTAAAGCAATTATACCTCGGTCACATTTACTCTACGGCGGCCGTACGGCAAGTCGAAAACAGCCGTTTTTAAATTTTGTTGTACCAGCTATACATAGGTGGTTTGAAAATGAATAAAACTGCTGTTTTCGACTCACCGTACGGCCGCTGTAGAGCAAAATTGTGACCGAGGTATAATTTTAACCAGGTTTTAAAAAATATGAAATTTCAGAATATACATTTATCAATAAAATAAAGATTCATGAAGCAGTACAGGCCAGCTACTACAAAGCACAACTTTGGTCACTTTCATTCAAACCATGGGTAAGAAGATCCTAAGAAGTGTATTGAATTCAACATAGCTGAACAATTCTTTCAACCCTCCCCATTCAGGACGTGGTTTATGCCAACCACAACATAGCATAATGTAACTTTGGACTCTTCCATTTACCAGAAAGGTTAAGATTCTATTACCTCCAGTGAGTCATCTCTGTATCCTGTAATTCCTTCATCAACAGAGAGAAGAACCAGATCAAGACCATAGTCATATCTTTCATTGAGTAGCTTCAACACGTAAGCTAATACTGTGGAATCTAATTACAAATACAAAATACATTGAATGATTAATATCTACTGTACTTTGTGAGCATACTTGAAATTACAGTCAAAATAAATCATGTGTTATTGTGTATTGATAGAATGTCACAAAAGCCTAGAAACCAATGAACTATTAAAAAGAAACCAAACAAAACCATTTCCTGCAATTATCATAGGCATTTAAAAAAATGATAAAAGATATGATACAATGAAAACACAAATATATAATGATGGCATCAGACATACTGAAACCTTTTGAGATAAAGATGCAGTTTGAGAAAACTTGTGATGCAAAGAGCATAATCAACCAGCCAGGTTAAATTTGATCTTTGATGAAAAATGGAATAAAAAAAGAAAATGGCACAAAGAAAGATTGAATAGTGAAAAGCAGAATGATCCATCAAGAGCTACTACCTTTGCCTCCCGATGCTCCGACAGCTACTCTTTCCCCTCTGGTGAATAGCTTCCCTGTTGTAATAGTGTGATGAATCTCAATCTCAAAGGCAGCGTAAAAACAATCCTTGCACAAAGCATCTCCCTGGAAAAAGACAAGCAAAGAAAAAACATTGATCATGAAATGAATATGCTGATTGATTCGCGAAGGATGTCGTGATGCTAAAGAACAAAATGGGATAAACTTTTAAATTTTGATAATCTTTATGTGTGAAGAGAAATATATTTGTATCTAGATGCAAAGGATGATGATCATACATATAAAAAGAAGTAGAGGTAAAAAGTCATGCTTCTGACAGCCAAATTAAAGGAAATAAAAGTCCTATTAAACATTTATGTAAATCAAACATATACAGTGTAACATTTTCATTTGCCAAGAATGAGTTTTTAACACACTAATTCTAAACAAAAAAAGAAGAGCTGCTAAAGGAAAAAACAGAAGGACAAAAAAAGAGGTCCAAAGGAAATTTCTGCCCCTCCCAAAATACACACACAAAAAACATAATGAAAATTAGATGAATGATTAGGAGGAAATGTGTTCCAAAATATGAAATAAGCATCGATCATGATCAGCCAACCAGGGGCAACCCAGCAAACTGTTTACTTTGAACCCACTTCTAACTCAATTCCCCAAACTACCACACCGTATGTCAACGTTCCTACTCCATTCACCCCAACAATAGGCTAAAAGGAATCGTGGCTCCCGGCATTCAAAATGGAAGGATAGCAAATTGACTAATTTGGTATTTTCATTCAATTGCTGGGTGCCATATTTGTTTCTCTTTCCCCTCTTTTCCGTTCCTTTTGTAGAAGACTGATTGGAACCTCTTTAGCCTGTAAAAATTTGATCTACACTTGTCAATAATTTGAGGCCTGTATAGTAGGAGCCTTACGGGTGTATTCGTCTGATATGCAGCCAATATATCATCCAGTTCCTTACAGCACCTAGAACTTAAAAATTGTGTTTCCATCCCAAAATATGAATGATGCAATTTTAAGATATTCTATAAATGATTCTAATCTTTTTAGAGTCTTAGAGTGCAATGAAACATCTCTAGAAGTACTTTATCAATTTGTAATTAGTCCGGTCAGCAGATTCTGGCTTGCCTGCACAAAACACAATCATATATTTTGTACTAAATGACCTTTTTGTTTCAATAATAGTAGTATTAGTATTTATATTGTATTTTGGGCATTATGTTTTTGTCTCCCTCTATTCCCTGAAATTCTTAATTTGGTAACATTTTTTCTGTTTTTCATATCGCACAAAACTGGGGATTTCAGTTAAAATCTTTGAGACTTCGTCCATTTGGTTGCCATCCTGAGATATATAATAAAACATTGAATCTATTTCATTTAAAAAACTGCCCATTTAACAAACTAGCAAAGAACAAAACAAAAAAAACATGAAATAGCCTAAAAACTAAAACAGCCACAGGTAAAGTACCATTGGGTTCAATACAATGGTATTTTTTCAGCAAAACTAGCCGAGAACAGTAATGATCAATTTTTACCCTCAAAAGCTGGAAACCAAATTTAAAATTAGCTGGGCTTCTGATCATCCATGACAATGAAAATAGTTTTTAATTTAAGAGAGACACGCTTTCCTTCCTCCACCCTGTTTCCCCCCTGACGGGCGTCAACATCACCCTATCCATATGGACACCCACCCCCGGACCTGTGGCACAACCAGCTTCCAATCTGGTGGTCTGTTCATATCCATTAATAGCCCCGAAAACACAAGGTTTTAATCCCCTAGAATATCAATACTTTAACAATGTAGAAAGTACCGTACAACAAATGTTTTTTTTTCTTTAAATTCAACTTTTCCCCATCCCTGGTTCAATAAAACTTGAAATCATTGGTGTCTTATTTCAAAAGATGGCACAAGGCTTTCGTAGTAGAGTTTGATTTTAATTTTACGATTTATTTCATTATTTTGTTCACTAAAATATACAAATTGAAATGTGTGATTGTTTGTTGAAATTTGTGTTAAAAAGCCCTTGGAATGTATACAGTACTGCAGTTTAGCAGATCTATCAGAACTGTTGTATTGCATATCAACATTACAGATATGTTTCTTATTACTTTACCAACTTGTAAGTATTCACAATTTGGGTTTGCTTTATACTTTGTCATAATGTCTTGAAATGCTGTCAGGAAAAACCTATAAAGTTGTAATTAACAGAATAGTTTTCACAAAAAAATACCCCCATGATCAAAATGGCACTACAACCCTTCCAAGTTCAGTCACTGTTTTCTTCCTAAGATTATCTTTAACATGTGAACAGGGGTCCATTCGGAACCATCTACCAGCATGGTCGCCTGCCAGAAATCTGGTGGCACTATTCGATACTTATACAATAGCAGTTAGACAGACATGTAACAGGAGAGCAGTTCTATAACTGCCGTTGGCGACCATTAGGGCCTAGCTTTTCTTGTCTAGATTTGATTCTCGTTAAGGACTGTACTGCATCCACTCACTTTATCTTGAAGGCAGTTTCAGTGAATAATTGAAGTTCAATATTTCTTGACAATATCACAACAGCATTGCATGATTTTACATTGGATGGTTAGCATGTTCCACCCTATCAGAGAAAAGGAGTTTTCCTAGAGGCAGTATGTACATGTATGTTGCTCATTATTCCAAGGAACTACATGTACATGTAAATGCACATTCATGATTACAGACCTAAACTGACTTTCATTTTGTTGAGGCTGGTTGTACAGGTTGATTTGATTGTCCATCTATAATGGTATCTAGACCAAAAGCATCAATCTACTGTACTCTTTATAGCTGATGACATTTACATGTATGTAGATGTTTCAATTTGGGCCAAAGAGAAGGAAATTCTTTAAGAATTTTTTTTAATGGGCAAAAGAAATCAGCAAAGAAAGAAACTTTCTTGTCAGAAATAGAAAATAAAGAGAGATCTATTCAGAAATAGAATAGAAATTGGATGCTATACACAGACAATAGTGATGTACATGTATGGGAAGAAGAAATGAGATATGAAGAACATGTATTTCCATGTAGTAGAAACGGAGGGCTAAGAGATATCTGAAAAAAAAAAAAAAAAAAAAAATAGAACGAAGAGAAAAATGACACATCAGTAATATACTCACAGAAATTCAAATGATATCAAAGGCCTACATGTATGTATTTCATTTTGTCTAAAAACCTCCTCACCCCTCAACAGTACGAAAGTTGAGGAGACTTTGCTTGATGACTGACAGGGCAAGGAATCACATCAAGGGGGCCAACTCCAATACTTTGTCTTTATCTCAAAAGAGAATCAATCAAGAGAGATGATGATGGCCTGCTGTTACATGTGTATAGACCATAACCATAAACAAATCATGCACATATGTTGACACACGTCAAGATATGCCCATTGGAGCGTGTGTGTGTGTGGGGTGAGTCAACATCACTTCATCTCAAGTTGGAAGAAAACTGAGATCTCCCCATCCCATCTGCTTGAACACCCCCCCCCCCCTCACCAAGCCCACCTCTTTCTCTCTCTCTCCATCACTTCACTCGTTGTCTTCTTCCCTTTCCCACATGCATCCCTCTGGGTCCTGTTGCATTAAAGTTACTATTATGGTAACTTTGCTATCCAATGGTAACTACCATGGTAACAGCCAATTAGAATCAAGGATTCCATGCAAGTTACCATTGCATGGCAAAGTTACCATACAATGTAATGGTAATTTTTATGCAACAGGGCCCTGATATATATGTACTATCATTGAATGCCTTTTAATTCTTTCCCTGAAGGCACACATTATCTTCATCTTTCAAAATGTTCTGCCTTTTCTTCCCACCCCCCCCCCCTTCGACCCCATTCTCTCCCTCACAGGTATAGGTTTGCCCCTCTCATTCTCTGACTCTCTCTCTCTCTCTGACTCGCTCTTTCTCTATATTACCATTTCAACTAAGGTCTGCAAATATAAAATTAGATGAATAAACCGGATAAATTGATAAAATGTTTTCACAGTATTCAAGATACTTTTCTCAACAGTAGTGTACTCTCACTGCACAAGCTACATACATGTACGGTGCAACACATTTCATATTTTATTTAATACCAGCCTCTTCTATGGTAGGCCTACATGTACATGTATGCTACATGTATATGGGGATTGGGGTCCCATGAAAAATTGTCAAAATACAGTACATACATTGTAGACCAATTTGAATGATTTAGAGAGAAAATAAAAAGTGCATTTAATCTCTATCTGACATTACCGAGAATATGCACAATCAATGAAAGTGGAAAACATGACAAGCAATCTATAAAAAAATAACTTGCAGTACTTTATTTCAAGTTTCCTCACTATACATGTAGTATACAGGAATTATATATATGGGCTTGTATACAAGAGTATGAACATGGTCATCAAATACTGAAATGATAGAGGGAAGTGTAACCTTCCATCATCTGTCATCTCACAGCTAACAACCAACGAATCGTGATTTAAGTCCTCCCGAATTTGCCCCTAATTATTTGCTCAAGGGCCAGTAGCCATTCTGTGAGTGTACACATCCACCAGCTGTTATGGTATTAGAGCGCCATGTCAGGCCTTTCAAGCAGCGTGTGTCAGTGTTTACTGATGGGGGAAGGAAAGGGAGATGCGCTATGGCCGTGTTTGCAAATGTTCGACCGTCTTGAGGGCGGAGGGCTACTTTGCTGGTGCTTGCTACACTTTCTTGAGCTTCTGAAAGGCTCCGAGTGCTTCTACCTAATCCCTATTGTTCAAGAAGTGAAATCATTGTGTACTTTTTGGTACTAAAACATAGTTCTATTGCTTTTTGATAGTGAAGTTCTGACACAGATGTTTAGCCTGAAGGAGTACAAATTTATACTAACTAGCACATCAATGATGTGGAGCTCATCCGGCATCTCGCAACGAAATTTAACACAATTTTAATCTCAGCCCAGTTGACACTGTAGTGAATTATATTGGTGACATAAATTCAGGATATAGAATCGAAATTTATGAAGAAATGACATGAAGCATTTTTTGTGATGAATAAATTTCATATAAATTAGCATAAATAACTTTCTAGTCAAAATTTTTTAACTCTGTGTAGAACCTTGGTGAACCTCATGTAGCTCTCAGATGGAACAAAAATAATCAAAATCAATCAACAAATAAATAAGTAATTTTTGTGAGTTTTGAAAATATATGAATAAATTAGCATATTTAATGAATTTCAAAATTCTGTGTTGAAATTTTGTATCACCACCTCGAGCTATCATATAAATCAAACAAAATTGAAATTGATCAACAAATGAAGAAGAAAAAACATTTTTTGTGATTTATGAATTAATTTTGCATAAATTAGCATAATTTTTCAGACAAAATTTCAAAATTTTGTGTACAAGTTTGGTGAACCTCATGCAGCTCTACCAGATGGAAGAAAAAAAATCAAAATCTGTCAACAAATAAAGAAGAGGCATTTTCTGTGATTTATGAATAAATTTCGCATAAATTAACATAAATGATTTTCTATTGAGAATTTCAAAATTCTGTGTAGAAGCTTGGTGAACCTTATGAAGTTCTACCAGATGGAAGAAAAAAAATCAAAATCGGTCAACAAATAAAGAAGAGGCATTTTCTGTGATTTCTGAACAAATTTTGCATAAATTAGCATAAATAATTTTCTAGTGAAAATGTCAAAATTCTGTGTAAAAGTATGGTGAACCTCATGAAGTTCTACCAGATGGAAGAAAAAAAAATCAAAATTGGTCAACAATTAAAGAAGAAAAAGCATTTTAAGTGAATTTTTAAAAATATGAATAAATTAATTTCGCATAAATTAGCATAAAAATTATTCTAGTCAAAATTTCGAAATTCTGTGTAAAATTTTGGTGAACCTCTTGAAGCTTTACCAGATGGAAGAAAAAAAATCAAAATCGGTCAACAAATAAAGAAAAGAAGCATTTTTTGTGAATTTTGACAAATGCGCATAAATTAGCATATTTAATGAATTTCAAAATTCTGTGTAGAAGTTTTGAATCTCCCACCTAGTGCTATCATATAAAGCAAACAGAATTGAAATCGGACTTGAAATGGCAAAGAAGTAGCATTTTGAAATTGTGGACGGACGACAGACGACGGACGCCACGGCATAAGCTCATCTTGCCCTTCGGGCCGAACGAGCTAAAAATGAATTTTAGAGAGCACTGGTGGGGACGTAGTTGTATTGATACATGTACATGTAGCTTAATTGCTGATATGACATCCATTAGTCAACACAATAAATAAACAATAAAGCCCAAATCATCCTCAATATCCAGTAATAATTTGATACAAAGACTAAAATATATTTAACAAAACATGTATTTCACAGGGATGCCACTAGGTGTCCTCCAAAATTACTGAAACTTATCACGGGCAGGGACAGTGTCCAAGAACAGTGAATTGGGGCATTGGGGGCGGAAACCAAAAAATTTAGGGGGTCCACCTTAAATTTTGGGATGGATACAGGTAAAAAATTGGACAAGCAAGCAAAAAAAAAAAAAAAGTTATCAACATAATTTTTTTTTTGGGGGTCCGTCGCCCCACCTCAAATTTAGGGGGAGGGGGGAAGGACCAAGTGGCTTCTTATCTTGTTGTGATCGATGACTTTGAAGTCAAGGTTTGAAAAACTGACGGTAGTTAGTTGTTGTGTGTTGCTCCAGGAACGCTAGACTAAAAGCTTCAGTCTCTGTATTTTGGTTGTTCCGCTAAACCGCGTTGGCTCCACTCACCAATACATAGACTGAAGAGTTGTTGGCCAGTACGTAAAGACAACGTATATAAGCTAAACCCTTGGTACATATCGGCATGCAGCAGTAACATTAGATCTAACATTCGTTGGAAACCCGATTTTCGGATCGTTTTTTGTACATAAAATGTCACATTATAAAAATAATTACATCCAAATTTACAAGAAAATATATAAAATTCAGAAACATCATACCTTAGACCGCAGTTACCGCTAATTCCTTTCAAATGATGATCAAAACTAGTCATCCTCGACCCTTTCGTTGGTCATCGTAAGTTGCCATCTTGGATGACATCATCATCCTTACAGACGTATTTACCAGTCACTATTATATCGCGATTCGTGCTGCTGCTTTGCGCTTGTCTATGTGCGTGCGTTCGGAACTTGTCGCTTGCATTGATTGGCCAGGATATCTAGAATTCTAATTGGAAAGCCTTGATAAAAGCATAACTCAATGAACGTAGTGGGTAGTGCGCGCGTTTATAAATTATGTACTGTATAATAGCAAATATCTCTCACTGCATGCATCGCAATCGAGAGAGAGAGGGGGAAAAAGGAGGACTTTCCGATTTTTTTAATACACAGAAAACAGGAAAAGTCGGAAATACGGAAATAAGACAGATAGCAGGGAAAAAGACGGAATTGATTTCAATGTACACACTGACAATTTCATTAAAAATCAGCTGATATATATTTGACATTAAAAAGTCATGATGTCTCAAATTCACCAGCCCATTTAACACACATTCCCCCCCCCCTCAATGATGCATGGATCTCCTCATGAATAGTTCAAGGTTAAATGTAATAATTATAAAATTAAAGGATTCTTTTGTTTGAACCATTGATGAATGTTGACCATCGGGATAGAGTGCTCTGCACTTGCATAAAAAATTATATTATGTCAGGATTAATTCTCAAACATCATTGCAGAAACTCTTCTCACAATCGTAATATAACTTTACATACATGTACATTACATGACCATGGAAAGAAAATTATGTTTTCTCATATTTCATTACCGTTAATTTGAAGCTCAGTTACAAAATGCCGATTTGAAGAACAATTTATAGATAAAAATTATTATTAAACAAATCATAAAATTTGAAACTTGATTATAAATATTATGAATAATTATTATTACATGTACAATAATAATTATTTATACTGAATTTTATTATTTGTTAAATAATAATTTTTATCTTCAAATTGTTCTTCAAAACGGCATTTTGTAACATTGCTTATCGAAGCTACGTCATAATGAAGCGGTTCAAGGGTCAAGCTTATTGTATGTGCTGTGTTTACGAATGGATCGATGGATCTACACGAGATCGGTCTGGTAAGAAACCTCTCATTTTTCACATTTTTACTAAGTGTTTTTTTGCACCTTCATACGCATTACGCGTATGAAGGTGTGTAGATTAATAAAATCAAACAAATACATGATTTCTATCTTCAAAGATGGATTTCCTAGGGAAATCCATCTTTGTTGGCAAGTCTTCTTATATGCCTATGGCAAGGATTTCAAGGCTTCGTGATGAATGTCAAAATATTAAAAAATATCATCACGAAGTCCTATAAATATACAATCTCTTGAAATGCTGATATAAATGAGTTTTCTAAAAGTTCTTGAACAACAATAAGGATAAAAATCAAACAATTTTATTAAAGGCTTTACTCAAATACTTTATAAATAGGTCTTAAAGAATCATTCCTTTACTGTAGTAAAGTATCCTTTATCAGAAGTCAGTATTGTTTCTTTCACATACATGTACATTGTAATTTCTGTTACTTTCAAAACATACAAAAGCTCATTTAACTCACCAGTGGTGCTAAATTAACTACGCGTATACAGAATTGATGAAATACCCTGTCAAAACAGGTTCTTCTCCTACTCTCAAACTCGAGAATTATAAGACTAAACTGGAAAATACTGAATAAATTAATTGAACAAAATCTCCTGAGGATCCATGCCCAGGCTTGGCATGTCCTCCTTCTCTAACTTGCTGGGTGTGTCTGCCCCAAGTGTACCTTTCTACATGATGATGATGATGCACAGCATTTGTATAGCGCCATATATCTGTCAAAGACATTCAAAGGCGCATTGGAGGAGCCAGCCAATCTGGGTCGCCTAGAAGGGTGCGCACACAGAACTGTGACCCACAGGTCTCTTCTCCCGATAACTGGTTGGGGGAATGCAGGTGGACCACTACACCGGGGTTTCCCCCTACTCTTATACGAATAGTGCAGTGGGTTCTTAATGTGCAAAGGTGGTGATTCTCCTCTACATGGGGCCTCCATTTAACATCCTATCTGAGGGACAGAGTGTCTTCCACTGTAACAAAGCCTGCATCTATGAAACAAGGGAGAGACGTTTACACACAACGCACTGGCTTCAGTCATCCACCCGGGGTGGACTCAAACCCACGATCTTTGGTTCGACGGGCAGACGCTCTCATGTTCAGTACAAAGAACATGTCCAAAGTTAATTTGCATATTTGCACCTGAAAATTCCTAAACATAAAAACCTATCCTGGGCTGAATAAAATAAGGCATGCAGCTCAATTATCTCTTGCATTAAAGATTCTATAGAGAAGACCCTTAATACACTAGGAAATTAAACCTCTTTCAGCAAATCTACTCACAGACATTTCAATGACCTCTGGCCTATTAGAATAAACAAATGACCTCTTTCACATGAGAAAATTAATCCTCAATTTCATTACCAATCTCAACACTTATCTCATTTAATCATCTTTCACTATCATTCACCACAATTCACCAGCAATGGCACAAAAGCATGTTCTTACTTTCTCTATTTTACCTCTTTCTTTATAATCTGTATCATTTTAAGATACGCACAAGTAAACATGGTAAATGCAATTCTAATTCCACTGTGACAGTGATCATAGATAAGCCTAGGTATATTATAAATGTAATTAGATGCATAATGTGCACCCAAGTTTAATTCATCTTCAAATCCCTTTGAAGGTTATTGAAGTTTAATAATATTCATTCCATTCCAACGCTTAGTTTCTCCCAATCCCATAAAAAGTTAGATTTAAAGAGAAATCAAAGAGGGCAAGGACTGATCTAGCGCACCCTTTTCCCTAAAGCGTCGAGTGAACTACTACATGTATGTGGGAGTATTCTGTCTCTGTAAGAGAACTGAGAACAATCAGAAAGAGTCCAGAAACTCCTCCGAAACAGCAGATTTTCCAGTCTACAAGTACATATGTAGTCTACCCCAGAGTGACTACAGGTACCGCACATATTAGGGGACTCATCTTGTCCGAACCTTTGACCCAATTCAAAAACTTAATCAAAGTAATCAATTTTGGGGTCGCGTTCAAATATAGCCGCGCAAAGTTCAGCAGCTTGAAAATTGTTGAAAGAAAACCTTCTAGCTCCCATTGACACCATTATAAATAAGTGAAGTTGATGGTTTTGAACTTCTCTGCCCAGTAAACCAAGTTGAAGTGGATTGCCAATGACTTCTAAAGTACATGAGGTATCTCCACAGATTGATCAAAAGTATTTCAAACAAACATATTTCAAAAACATGAAACCCAATTTGACCTAACAGAAAATTCTTTGCAAATTCTCAGACTTAAACCAATCACAGTGAAGGAATATACTAAGCCTGAGTCGAATTGATTTTAAAATCAGTGTTCGATTGATGTCATCGAGCGCAGGTGCAGATTTTGCAAAATCGGTGCATCGAAAAAAAAAAATGGTCGGCCGGGCGATTCGTTTGGTACACACAATCATCAAAATAAACAGTAATGTCCAACTTGACTTCTACTTACTTAAATTATATTCCCCCCAAAATGAAACCGATTGTGCAATTATGATACCTATTCACCATTAATTTGAAGTTTATTTCGATCATAGTTTGAGTCTTACTCGTCTGCTCGTACCGAGATAATTTATGCACGATGAATTCATGAATGGAAGTCATCGATCGTGCATACGCAGTACTGTGCTTTAATTAAACCAGAAAATTGACGGAAAATTGACGCGATCAACATAAAAATACTTTGCATTCATGAACTATATTAATATCATGACCATAGAATATTATTCAATCGTAATGTTTAACAATAATTTGCATATACTTCAATAGTATATGATAATTATGCATTTAGAGCTTGATGTGAAACGTTTGTAATTTGTATTTCATTTCAATTTTCAATGACGGACATCACACGACGATCGACTTGAGTGAGTGCACTTGTCTAAAAAAATTTATCACGTCAGGACTGATTCTTGAACATTGTCAACATGCAGAAACTCTTTTCAAGATCGTAATATCACCATATAATAACATTTTACATGACAAAACAGAGAAAATTGCGTTTGATATTTTTTCCCCATCAATTTGAAGCTAGTTTGTGCCCAACTTTGGGCTCTGATTTCGTGAATGGAAAATATGTCATACGTCATCGAACGCACATGCGCATTGCGCTTCTTTTCTCGGAGACGTCTAGATGGAATAAAAATAAAAATAATGATAGTATTTACTTCAATATGAACATAACATACTTTGCTGACATCATCAATATTTTTAGTATGGCCATAAAATCTTATTAAATCGTAATTATTTAACATCCAATAATAATTTATATGAATTCAGAGCTCGATCGCGATCCGAGACATTCGTATTTATTTCGAACGCATGCTCTTGTGTCTAAAATAAAAAATGGATTATCATATCAGGATTAATTCTCGAACATCGTCATAACTCATATTCCACACTCTTTCCTCACAATGGCTATATCTACTTCACAAGCTCCCAGTACTCATCAGCATGTACCGCCAGCAGAATTTGTCTCCCAAGACTCGCTCCTGGATTTTTTGTCAGGGTCGGGCCTCTCTGCGCACTCATATACAGTTCATGGAAACAGTGTACTATGCTGCAGCCCATGCCTTAAACAACCTGACTATCCCATCTGTGTACCACGACAAAGTAATGATCTCCCAACTTCACATGATCCACCACCAGATCCTGGGAGCCACTCAAGCCAGTTTGAACCTCCTCCCCGCTCACCCCCAGTCAAATTAGGAACTCTCAATTCCCGGGGCCTTTCTTCCAGTGCTAACTTCATCACCTACCTCCTTCATGACTTGGATTTTTGGGAAATCCAGGAACACTGGCTGAATGTATACTGTGGCAAACTCTCCAGCATAGACTCTTCCTTCTCAACTTTCAGCAAGTGCCAGGAAGATATTCCCCTTCACAACCTTCCTGCTAGAGGCAGGGGAAAAGGAGGCGTGGCAGCCTTTCTCCGAACCTCAGCCTTTGGCAGTATACATGAGATTCCCTGTTCCTCATCAAGAATCCAAGTTCTATCAACATGTCACCTCCCCTCAGGCATGAATCTCACCTTCATAAACTGCTACCTCCCATGTAGCTCCTTTCAAGATGACCTGGCCGAATATAGCCTATGCCTATCCACCATCTCCACCATTATCTCTTCCCACACTAACTCTCTTATTGTCATAGCTGGGGACTTCAACGCTGACATATCTAGTCCTTCGCCAAAAAAGAAATCTGCTATTCTGCTCAACGAGTTCATTTGTGAAAATGGTCTAGCCAGTCTCCTACAAGATGTGGGCTCAAAGGAGCTGTATACCTTCATGTCAGATGATGGTACACGCACCTCATTGATTGATGGTTTCTTAGTACCAGCTCACTCTTCCAGCCTCTTCAGCAAACCAGCAATCCTGAAAGAGCATCCACTTAACACATCTGACCATCGGCCAGTTCTTGTATCACTTCACCCTCCTCACAAATCTGGTATAGTCTTCGCCTCATCATCCTCTGCTCCCATTGCTGAAGGAATTCAATGCATTTCCATCTCTTGGCCCTCTGACTCTGCTATCATCCGAGATAAATATACCATCCGTCTCGATTCCATGTCCTCCAAGATCTTTCTCAATTTAGACTCTCTGGAGCTTTCCCCCATAGACATTGACTCCATCTTCAATAACCTCCAGAAGAATATGCTTACTCTCTCTCTTGAACTTCCCCACAAAGTTAATTCAAAGAAAAGGTCTGGTAAACAAGAATGGTCACACGCTGTGAGCGAAGCATATGCCATCTCCCTCTCTACCTGGAAAGCGTGGAGGAATGCTGGCAAACCTACAGAAAACAACAACTCACTCAGATCCAAGTACCTTACCGCCAAGAAGAACTTCCGCAAATCCCTTAGGCAGTCCTCTGCTAAGGTTAAACTCAACACAAGATTGAAGATTGAAGGTGCCCAATGCTCCTATTTTCTATAAGTTAGTCAACAAGCGAAAAATCAAGTAAAGCTCCAACTCAAAATCTAGCCTACTTAGAATATGACAACACACGCTTCACAGGAGAGCAGGTCATCGAAGGTTGGCAGAGATACTTCTCCATGCTCTCTGCCTGATCTCTCAACCCATCTGAAACCCCTGTAGAAGACCCGGACATCAATCATTTCCCCTTCATCGCCTCTCAGTCCTCTAGTTCCTGCCACTCCAAGGTAGCTTCCTCGTCATACCCACCCCTCCACTCAGGTACCGCCTCAACAAGTTACTCTAACCCTGGAAGATATAGACAATGCAATAGCCTTACTCAGACCAAAGAAAGCCCCTGGATCGGATAACATAACCTCCAATCATGTCAAGCATTCAGGACCTATTACCTGCAGACTGCTTCTTCTTCTCATTCAATCTTGCATCAGAATTGGATCCTTCCCCTCCTCTCTGAAAGATGCCCTCATTATTCACAAAGGCAAAGGTAAACCCATACATGATCCATCTAGTTACCGGGGTATCTCCCTTACCTCGTGCATGTCCAAACTGCTGGAGAATGTTCTGAAGCCCCATATTGAAAACCCTCTCTCCTATGTCAATGTTCCGGACGAGCTTCAATTCGGCTTCCAGGCAGGAAAGTCGTGTACTCTGACTTCTCTCACCCTCCAACTCTCAATCGAACTCAACATATCTGCTATGAACCCTACCTACATGTATCTTGCCCTTCTGGATGCAAATAAAGCCTTCGACTCTGTTTCTCATAGTGGCCTCTTCTCAAAACTTCAAGACACACCAATTCCATCCTCTGTACAATCTACTTTGAACGCCCTCTACCAAGGTGCTTCAAGCCGTGTCACCTGGAAAGGCTCTGTCAGTTCCTTCATCCCACTAAACAAGGGTGTCAGACAAGGAGGAATACTCTCTCCCACGCTGTACAACGTATTCGTTGATGGCCTCATCAAGACTCACCGGGACAAGGGGCTTGGCTGCACCTTCCAGAATAGATACGCAGGTGTAATTATCCTTGCTGATGATGTTGCCCTTCTCGCAAGTTCTCCCACTGAACTTCAGCAAATGCTGAATGTCACAGATGAATATGCCACTCATTGGGAATACTCTATCAATCCCTCCAAAAGTGCCATCCTCATCTTCAAGTCAAAGCGCAGCATCCACCGATCCTGCCAATTCTTCATTGACGGTGACAGAATCAGAGAGGTCTCTCATCATCCCCACCTTGGCATCACCAAATCAACCATCCCGTATGACCACACTCAACACATAATCACCAAGGGATACAACACCCTCTTCGCCATCATCGGTAGCAACAGCAGCAATAACCTCTTCCTCCCCCACACCCTTGCGAAGCTCTGGAAAACTTTCTGCCTACCCCGAATGACCTATGGCTCACAGCTCCTGTGTTTTACTCAATCCTCACTCAACATACTTGATTCTGCCTAACACTCCCTTTTCAAGAAACTTCTTATGTTATTACATAAAATCATATTTTTTTCATTATTTCATACTTGTGTGAATAATATGTCTCCCTTATAATGAAATAAGTTGCAGCAATAAATATCTAATGCACTAAATCAGTTGTCAATAATTTTTTCTAGTTCTTGGAGGAAAAAATTTGAATAAACTTAATTTCATATAATAAAATACAAAAGAACAAGTGGGGATGTGACATCATCAGCCCACCTAATGAATACTCATGATGACTGTTTTCACAAAATATTGCTAGACTTTAAAATTCAATAACTTTGTTATTTGTTATCCGATTTTGATGAAATTTTCGGCATTTTGCTCAGTGAATTCTACTCTATTTATTAAGCTATAAATACTTTCGGTCCGGATCATCCCTTTAATGACAGTGAAATTTATCTGAAAACAGTGGAGACTAAAAGAAATGTAAACTCGGCTTAATTATCGCTGACTAAATAAAATGTAAGATTGATATATATATATATGTATGACAGGGTTATTTTATAATTAGATTTCTTCCTTTGTAACATTTAAGATAGATTGTTAGTAGGTTAACAAAATTTGTGGCACTGACTAAATAAATAGGCCGATCATTCAGATTTCGTCAGTTATAAGTCAGTCAGTCATGAGAGGCCTTTATAGATTCCCACTTGGCTGACAAAATAAGACAGAATTTTGAATTGGGAAGATCATCAATCTGATTGTCGACCACTGACTAAATAAATTTAGGACGATTTTGATTTTATCAACTTTCAGAAGACAGATGTAAATTCTGCTTTCTGTCAATCAACAGGTGTGCATGAGAAATTGACAAGCATGCATGTGGTACGCGCACATAACAAGCCATGAAATTTACATGTCTATTGAATTAGGCATTCCTGCACACTTGTAATAATATACATTACTAATACTAGTATCATGTATATATCATTTTGGGGAAAGTAATTAGTTTGTGAAAGCTGTGTAACGAGCTGCAGGGATTATTGATATTCATTTAGTTTGTTGAATGTTGGAGTTCAAGAATGATTTGACAAAGTGTGAGGCATTTTCCTCATATACACAAATTGTATTTTTTACTTTTAGTCAGTTATCCCGTCAGTGATAACAACGTTCTAGAAAAAAGAGCAGAATCAAACAAACCAGTTTCCAATATGTTTTTCTTTATTTTAGTCCAAGCCATCACTCGAAAAGCGAAAGATAAAATGAGAGAGATTTGAGGGAGAGAGAGGATAAGAAAGTATAGCCTCTATCGTGCGCACGCATCTGGAAGATTTTGATCGTGAGCCAACTCGAGCGCGGATGGAACTTCAGACCCAGACCCAGCAGTAGAGGCGCACGGCCAATATTGGAGACTGTCTCCAATGTGGGAGATTATCTCCAATATCAGAGACTTTTGTAAAGAATTTGGGTATCCAATTTCAGAGATAGTCTCCAGTTTTGGAGTCCAATTTCCTTTGTTTACATTTGCTGCAAAAGGATTAACTTGGCGGCAAATAAAAATGTGATAAGCAGATTCCTCATGAAAAATTACCCCTTTTCACCGTCTACTTTAAAAATTCACCGTCTACTTTTGTTTTGATAAGGATTTTTGTTGTCAATCACACACAAAACAAATGGGCTTCGGACCTCAGTGAGACAAAATTTTGGGTGGAAAAAATCATGCTTTTGTTGGTGTTGTTTTTTTTGTCCTTTTGCAAAGCAAGTCTCCAATGTGGGAGATTGTCTCCCCTATTGGAGAGAGTCTCCCATATTGGCCGTGCGCCTCTACTGCCCTAGCCTCTTGTCGAGGCCCTGGCGGCTGCTTCCCGAGCGAAGCGAGGGATTCCCTAATTCGCGAAGCGAATTAGGCCTGGCGCTAGCCAGGGCCTCTTGACATCTGAACTGAATTATATATTCATGAGGAACGTCTTCCTAATGAATATACATGAGTCATGATATTACCGGTCACCGAGTAAACCAATGAAATGTCAGAGCTGTTTCGTTTTGGGTTCGGAATACTATATAGTATAGTAGTCCATTATTCTGCAGGGGATTCATTTAATTGCGGGACACTAAAGGGGATATAACCAGCAAAATGCTACAAGTAGTGGTACTACAACTACTACTACTACTACTACTACTACTACTACTACTACTACTACTACTACTGGCCGTAACAGACCCATCACCGCCCCGAAACTTCCCGGGAGATACTGCTCAGCCGCTGGTCAGACTCGAGTCAACTCCCAGCAACTCCACCCCAGCTTCCCTCACTGCACTGCACAGCGGAGATCGATAATCGACGCCCCGGTTCGACCGGTGGAATCGCATGATATATTACATTTTTTCCATATCCTGTGGGTAGATTTACAAAGACATCTCGTCCTTTCAGTGCAGAGTTAATTTCATCGACTTGCAAATCCTTAAATCGGTCAATATTCAGCATTTTAGAGTCATATTCAGCGCTCTTTGATATTTCGTCGTCACTCTTCGCCAAGAATCCAAGGGTCGCCATTCAAGATGAGCTCATGAATATTTAATATGACATCATAGCAGTTCGCGCTCTCATTGGATGATTTTCACCGACCAGTTTTTGGTCGGTGAATTGGTAAAAACAATAAAAAACAAAAGAAAGTCGGTGAAATTCGGGTCAGATGTCCAGAGGCCCTGTCTCGCTGCGCTCTGCTTCGCTCTCTCCCTTGCTTTGCCATGTTCGCTCGGAAAGCAGCCGACAGGGCCTCGACAAGAGGCTACTACTGCCCAGGCCCCAGTGGCAGTGCAGTGTCGAGACTATATATTTATAGGCCTAGGCGTTGTAAGAAATTTTGTACCCCAGGGGCGGTATTCTGAAAACGTTCTTATCTTAATTTTGTTCTTATCTACGTCACGATCTCAAATTGGTATTCTGAAAACGTTCTTATCTTTTTCCTATCTTTTGTTCTTATCTTTTTCTTATCTTGCTAAACATCCTATGCTGAGCGCGTAAATGCATTACTCGCGCATATAATACAAAAGCGCGCTTAAAAGATAAGAACAAAATGAAGATAAGTGGTATTCTGAAAACGTTCTTATCTTTTCTCTTTCTTATCTTTCACGATATTTATGATGATATTTAAGATAGCTAGAGGGTTATCACATCTCACGATTTCCGCGTTCTTTCTTGCTCAAACTCGATGGTCACTAGTAGTAACAAGTACCCACAAGTATTCCTCCCACCCTTTCTTTCATTCACCCTTTATTTTCCCCGTCTCTTTTTTCTATCCCTTTTTTCTTTCTTTCTTTCTTTATTTATTTATTTTCTCTTTTTCTTCCTTTCTATCTGTCTGTCTTTCTTCCTTTCTATGTGTCTGTCTTTTTTCCTTTCTTTAAGTTCATTCTTCTTTTATATTTTTTGTTTTATTCTTTTGAATCTTTTAATTTCTTAACTTTTCTTTTGCTTTGTTTCATTTATTCTTCATCGTTCTTCCTTTTTTATTTTCCCTTTTCATTTTATCCCTTTCTTTCTTTTCTTGAATAAGTCTTTATTTCTGCTTTTATTCTTTCCCCTTTCTCTCTTCCTTTCCTTTTCTTTTCTTTTCATTTTCTTTCTTCCGTCACATTTTTGTAATCTTTTAATTTCTTCCTTATTTTTTTCTTTCATTCTTTCGTCCTTATATGTGCTTTTCCTTTTTTTCCCCTTTTTCTTTCTTTCTTCCTTCCCTTAATATTATTTTTCCCCTTATTTTTTTTTTCTTTTTCTTTTCTTTTTCTTTTTGGGTTCTTTTTTTTTCTTTTTTCGTTCATTCGTTTGTTCTTTCTTTCATTTTTTTCCTTCAATTTCTGCTTCCTGACACTCTTGTGTCTTATTTACTTTCTTTTTTGTGTTTCATTCTTTATTCGCTCATTCTTTTTCGTTCATTCTTTATTTATTCTCTTTCTTTACTTTCCTCTCTGTGTCTTTCTTCTATCAATTAAAAAAAAATCTTTTTCTTAATTCTTTCCATTAATGTTTTTTCGTTTTCTTTTTTTATTCATTCTTCACTTTTCGTTCCTTTTCTTTATTTGAATTTACCTCTCTTTCTTTTTATCTTTCTGTAATCTTTATTTTTGCTTTCATTTTTTTCTCTCTCATCTTTATTTCTTTGTTTCATTTTCCTTTTCCTCTCTTCCTTCACTTTTTACATTTTTTTTATTCTTTCGTTTTCTCTTTCTCTCACACTGTCTTTTTTTTCAAACTTTTTTCTTTTTCGCTTCTTCATTACTTCATTTTATCCTTTTTTAATCTTTTTTATTTTGTCCTTTTACTTTTTTCCTTTAAGTTTCTTTCTTTTCTTTCTTTATTTTTTCTTCCTCACTTTATCATTGATAATCGTTCTATTTCTTTTTCCTTATTTTTTTTAATTTTTTTTTTCTTAAGTCCTTTTTGATTGCTTACTTTCGTTTACTCTTTACTTCTGTCATTATTTTCTGCTTTGTTCCTTTCATCTTTTTTTTTTAATTTCTGCTTCATTCTGACACCTTTCTGTCTACTTACTTTCTTTCTTCATATTTTATTCTTTATTCGTACCTGCTTTATTTACTTTTTATCTTTCTTTATTTTGTGCACGTGTCTCGAAATAATAATCAGTCATTGCGTATAAAATGCCTATTTCGCGCAATGCGCCAGAAACAGTGTACGCACAGCGCCCATGATATTCTCTTGACATAAGGAACGCTTCTATTGGTTAAACTGCCACTATAAAGCGCATTTTGATTGGTAATATCCTAAAAATGGGCGTGTTGAAGATAAGAAGGAGGCAGTCCTTACAAAGATCATGAAGATAAGAACGCGTTAAGAAGATTTTCAGAATACCGATTTGCAATGATTTTAGCGTCTTCTTATCTCAATGAGATAAGATAAAAGATAAGAACAAAGATAAGAACGTTTTCAGAATACCACCCCAGATCTTTTTTGTCTCCGGAGTCAGAAAGCACGATAATGCCAAAATATCATCATGGAGTACTCAAGCCAAGCCCAGGTGGAGAGAGACTGGAGAACTCGATGCGAATCCATCTTGCACAACCCATGTGTTATATCCGGCGATTTAGCCCCTGGGCAATTGCAATATCTGTGCCACGAGGTCGTGATATGCGCATTCGATGTATGTGCACAAACTCCGCACGCGGCAACAATCGGAATGAGATCCCGAGTGGGTCGGGAGTAACATAACTTTGAGAAATGACGAGAATCAACCATTGAACAGCATGCATCGTACTTGAAAATATGAACCAAATTACAAAACAAGAACAAAACTTATGAAACTTACAGTTTTCGGCCTCTTTAGTATGGCAGGACCCCCACATTTACGGCACGCGACAGGCATGTTTGACTTGACTGACTCGAGACACGATATACCGTATTTCTAGTCTTACATCAAGCAGCTTAATTCACAAATTTATGTTTTAACGCAAATTTCAGTTGAGAACGCATATCTAGGCCAGCCACACGCCATTTATCTATCAAAAGAATTTCATCTTATCATAACTTCACTATTTATACGCAATGCCAGCGGGATAAAAGATAGATTACTAGTATCGGGAGGATAAAGGCCCGGGGGGGGGGGGGCAGTCAAATGTATTGCTGTACACACGCGTGACCAAATTATTTCCAAACACCGGCCCCCCTAAACGAGTTTTTCTCTGTGTGCAAAATAACCCCTAAACAAGTTTTTTGCGGGCTTTATTTACACATTTTGGCCCCTAAACAAGTTGTCACCAGAATATGACCCCAGGGAAAAAAGCTTTGGGGGGATACCCTAAACACGTAGTCTTTAAAAAAAAGCTTGGGAAAAAAAAACATACCCGAGAAACGTTTGACCTTGCGATTGACCAGTCTTTCAAAACTACCCCTTAGTAAAAAAAAAAAAATCAGTGTTTTTGACACCCTTACCCTTATATGTCTATGCGCGGCCCGCGTCCAAAACTGAAAAAACACCCCTTTAAACACGTTTTTTTTTTGGTCACGTGTGTGTACAGCAATATATTTGACTGCCCCCCCCCCCCCCCGGAGAAAGGGTTGACAAATCGTGACAAATTACTATTACAAAATAATAGTCAAGCAAAAATAAAATCTGTGTGTAAAGGAAGTGACAAAATTACTTTTTCTTATTCATTTTATATTAAAGGGATGGTCCAGGCTGGGGATATTTATACCTCAATAAATATAGTAAAATTCACAAAGCATTAAAATGCTGAAAATTCAAAATCGGGTAAAAAGTATCAAGTTATTGAATTTTTAAGATTTGCATTATTCCGGTGAAACAGTTCTAGGCATGTCTGATTTCATGTAATAACATCAGAAAAAGGAAAATGGGGATGTCACATATCATCAGCCCACGATATACATAATGAATATTCATGACCATGTGCATATAACTGTTTTCACAAAATATTGATAAACAGGGGCCGCGGAAGCGGGGGGAGGCTGGGGGGCTTCAGACCCCCCCCCCCCCCCGCTTTTTTCCAAAACGGTATACAAAAACGTAAAAATGACCATATGATTGTGATTTTTTGCATGGTCAGCCCCCCCCCCCCTCCACTTTGAAAACCTTTCCGCGGCCTCTGATAAACTTTTAAATTGAAAAACTTCTTTATTATCCGATTTGATGAAATTTTTCAGCATTTTGCTCTGTGAATTTTACTTTATTTATTTAGCGCAAGCAGAAACCTTTTATATACGTTTTTAACTGATCAAAAAGGTACATGTTAAGGACTGCTTGCACTTTGCGATGAAGACGTTACATATTTCAAAAATCAAATAATAAGAGCGCGAAGCGCGAGCTGAAAGATTTTGACATTTCTACATAAAGAATATAAAATTTTGATCAATTTTTAAAATCTTGAACAGGATGGCTATATAACTTGATGCGAGCACGAAGCGCGAGCGAAAAATTCGATATTTAGACCTAAAAACGGTACACTCTACTCATGTTTTGTTAATCATGAAAAGGATGGGTAATGGGGGATCTTCCTACACTAATATTGCGAGCACAAAGCGCGAGCACAAATTTTGTTACATTGTGATCTGAAACTGGATAATGATTCAAATAGAGAACAAGTTAAAAATCAATTTGTTAATCAAACAAAATAATGAAAATTCGATCCCAGAGGTGAGATATGTTTTAGATATTGACTTCCAACCTTAACATTTAAGCTCCATATTGAAACAAGATATGTAAATCACCTAACAGGCATTGCGAGCGCGAGCGAAAATTTTAAATAGTGACATGAAAGATTCTTTTTATTTTCCAAGTCTTCCTCTCATCCTATTTTATTCACCCGTCTTCCTCCTCTTCTTTTTTCTCCTCTCTTGTCCCTCCTTTTTTTCTTTCTTTTCCCTTTTCCCCCCTTTTTTTATTCTGCACCTCGGCCCCCTGGATCCGCCTATGTGTATATTTAGTGAGATATAGACATATTCAATGTTATCAAATGTAGGGTCGTTACGTTAATTACATACATGTATATTAGATTAGATTAAAACTGTATTTAAATTGCGAATCAATCAACCGTCTGAATAGTTTTCACAGGACAGAAAGGGAACCCTGCACACTCATATTGTCAGAGCCCAATTACTTTCATCCACGTAACGTTTCTAACACAGTGTCGTCTCTAGAGTGTCTCACTGATCACCTGAAGTACACTGTACCTAGACCTGTATGCAGTTGACGATCCACACCGATTCTCCGGTGCTACCTTCCCATCAATCTGGTCTCCCATCTGAAGTGAATAATAGTCTGCTTCTCAAATCTCTCCCTTTTCTACATAAAATTCATATATATCGCTCCATCGTTAGGCTATGCTGAACCTCTATCCCACCGGACTTGGATTTGTTCTATTGGATTATACCCCCGAAACAGTGGAGGGATCATGCAACTAAGAGAGATGATGATGATTGTGATGGTGATGTTGATAATAATGAAGATGTTGATGATAATGACGATAATGGTGATGATGATGATGATGGTGATAAAGGTAATGATTGTGATGATGATGATGATGATAATGATGATGATGATGATGATGATGATGATGATGATGATCATGATGATCATGATGATCATGGTGATGACGACGACCATGATTATGATGACGATGATGATGATGACGATGATGAAGATAATGATGATTATCATGATGATGATGATAATGATGAGGGTAGTGCACGATGATGATGATATGACGACGACGACGACGATGATGATGGTGATGATGATGATGATGATGAGGATGATAATGATGATGATAGGCCGTTTTCAATCAAAGTGATTGGTCTTCGGAGAGGTAATACCATGATAAGTACCATCAAGGAGTTACTCCTTGGTACCATGAATATATTCAGGAGATAAACCAAACGGTAACTGCGGATAGCTGTATGTTAGGAAATTATACCGAGCTATCTACTTGGGGCGGCGGAACCGGGGAGGGGGGCAGGGGGCACTTGACCCAAAAATTCCCCGTAGGAAAGTGCCGTTTTCAAAATGAAATACCCTTTTTAAATCCGTTTAGAACATCCTTTTAAAAATTCAAATTCTGTCGATTTGTAAGCTATGAACAACCCAGCTCCTTTCAACACGATATGCCGTCTGCTGGGCTTTGACGTTTGTGCCGTTTCCTAATATACATACGACGCGGGTCGGATGATATTAAAATCAAGGAGACCTGCTAGGGCCTGCTAGTAACTTAAAACTGTCAGTATTTTGTCCCTACCGATAATGCTTAAAATATGGCGGGCATGCGTCTCCTGAATCGTAATTGGTCGTGGTTGCCGCGCCGGTTGTCCCGAAGATTTGGACGATGATGACGACACGTGATTCATTAAGCCAACCCATCAGTGATCACCATATGCCCAAATTGAACTGAAAAGAAAAGAAAAAAATGAAATTTACAGCGAATTGGTTAGGACATGTTTAGTTGTAAACCTCTAAATTTCATGGTATATGAAATAAATGACCAGCCAATCATTGGGGATATATTTAAACCTTAAAGGCTTCAATTGTTATCCTTTGAGATTTAAGAATGTATCTTTATGATTAAAACTTAACACAGAGAACAACTAGTAACCAAGAAGATTTATAAATCAATCAATATAAACTATTTTGTACCCGTCATAGCATGTATCCTGTTCTAGTAGGATCCATGGTCATAGTGATCATCAGTGTTAAAACATGGGTCCTACTATCCATGGTAAAAACAACCTCCTTGGCAGTGGCGTACCTAGGATTTTTCACAGGGGGGGCAAGACCGTCCGCCAAAAAATTTGACAAGCAAAAAAAAAAAAAAAAAAAAAAAGGTCTTCAATCAAAAATGAAGGATTTCGTACCCAAAAAAAATTTGACAAGCAAAAAAAAAAAAAAAAAAAAAAAAGAGCTTCAAGCTCGTCAGGGGGGCAATAAAGGTCTTCAAGCTCGTCAGGGGGGGGGGGGCAAAAAGGTCTTTCAAGCTCCTCAGGGGGGGGCAGGGATACGTCCTTTGCATGGGTTGTGGCTCGTCAGGGGGGACAGACTGCCCCCTCTGCCCCCCCCCGTGGGTACGCTAGTGCTCCTTGGTCATATTTTCTGTCTGATTCTATATAATTTGCTTGATCAGTTATTGTCAATTTCACTATTCAGTTTTACTGTTAAACAATTAAAGGAGAATGTAGGTCTATGTATCCTAGTTTGGAATGCCAATCAGTAACACGTAAATAATTGTGATATTATTGACTCTCCAGCCCAGACTAAGAAACGCTTTGAATGATTAAAAAACTAAATCATAAATTTAAACGTGTCGTAAACTTTATGTTTTTATGCTAAGGCCGGGGTAATAATAATAACAACGCGCCTCGGACTAGAATATTTCTAGATTGATGGCGCTATATAAATGCCTATTATTATTATTATTATCACAGACTTAAAATCTGTAGCAATTATATAAATATTGATTGAATAGAGTTTAAAAACTTAATGAAACCTTTAAGAAAAAAACTTCAATCGAGATTTAAAATGCCATACTGGATGGCACGCGAGTGGCACGTGCGACCTGGTGGTCGAGGCGTCATGGCCGGATGCCGTCCGCCTTCCATTGTTTAGAGACTCCACCCTTATCATGCTTTTAGATGGGCGAATCACGGAGGAGTGCGGATTATGAAAAAGAAGAGAAGGGGTGGAAAAGGGAGGTGAGAGAGAGAGGGGGAGAGAGAAGGGGAGAGAGATGGAGTGGGAGGGGGAGACAGGGGGGGGGGGAGAGAAGGGGGAAAGAATGATGGAGAAATGCAGACGTGGAAAAGTGGTAGTGACGTGGTGGTTGAAGGGGATGTGATAAGTGAAGAATATGACGATGGTGGAGGTGGGGTAGTGGAAAGGCCTATTGCATCGAATCGGTGGCACGCGACTGCCTGCAAAGGCGGGGTCATTAAAATCTTATATCATCCTCATTCCCACCTCATTCGATCCTCGCTACCCCTCTTGGATGGACGTCTGCCATTTCAGTCTGGTTTTAGAGCTGGTAGTTGAGCCTCATTTGAACTTCGAAAATCATCAGAATTCCAATCATTTTCTCTGTTGTGACTGTCACTATTCATACTTAACTCTACAAAGAGTTACGATAATTATACCTGTAGACTTACAAGATAGAAGGCCAGTTTTCGGCGATTCTAATAATCGACTGGGAAGAAGATGGTGAGAGACTTGTCATCACCTATCTCTGATTCGGGAGCGGAACTCAGTGACGACAGCATGTCTGTGAACTCGATCTTCGATTCATTCTACTCGAAATCATCCTATTGCAAAACGTCTCCTGATGATGGTGCCGACGACGACGATGGATTACGAATAGGGGCCGACGACCACAATCCGACCGGAAACCTGAGAGCAATGACGGAAGAAAGACTGAACGAACTCCAAAGCCGAGGTTTGTCGAGTTTGATGATGGATGGGGTTGGAATGACGTCAGGGGTTGACGAGGTCGAGATGATGTCAAACGAAGACCAGCAAACCCTGAGGTTAAAGATCAATAGTCGAGAGCGAAAGAGGATGCATGATTTGAACAAGGCATTGGATGGTTTACGGGAGGTCATGCCTTACGCCCAGGGACCCTCGGTCAGGAAACTCTCAAAGATGTCAACCTTACTCTTGGCAAAGAATTATATCTTGATGTTACGTAATAATATGGAGGAAATGAGGCAGCTCGTGAATGATGTCTATCGGGGCCGCGGTCGAACACTGCCATCATTTAGTCAGCCTGGACATCAACCACACCGGCATGAGATCCGCGATGTCGCAGCTCCGCATCTTACACGAGATTATCCTGAACACCATCGCCCTGTTCATCCCGCCAACACCACCACGATACCGACTTCGACTTCTCCACTTTCTTCTCTAAAACTATATCCGAAAGATAATAGACCTGGATTAAGCTATCAAGCTCCAAAGCCTCCATCTGTAATGATTCCTGGTAAGGAAAGTCATAACGAGACACCATCATCGGATTCCTTCGTGAACCGAGTGTCGATGCCGACGTTGAGCTCACTTCCTCGTAATGAACATTCATCTCCTTTCAAACGCGTTTTACCGACACAACCATCGATGTCTAAACTTTCACCAACATCGCCTCACTTAAAGAATCATAGGATTTCAACTAACCCATTGAAACGCCAGTTGTATGACTCGAGGACATCGTCAGCATCATCGATGGGGCCATTGTCGCTTTCATCGTCTTCCAAGTCGAGTCTACCGCTGAGACCGTCAGCGTTGCTGCCGCTAAGCTTCGACCTAGCAAATAACCATCACCTCAATCACCCTCGCAATGCACCTCCTGCTCATCATCATCTTCACCTCCAACATCAATCTGACCGTCATCATCAACCATCACTTGATCCTCGTACGTCCGATGTCGTCGATAGAGTTAAGATATCGGGTGTGGACAAACCGTGGAGTGCATCGACGGGTTCGTTACCGTGTGCCTGCGTCCAATGTGTGAAGCCGTATAGCGGTGTGGCGCCTGTATCACATTGAACCACTGAAGAAAACGTATAACATGTATAATCTACTGACTTTTGACAGGTCTATATCCTCCACATAATATAACATTATTACATCAAATTGTCTTTTGATGATAATTGGCCATGAACATGATGAATGGAGGAAAATACCATGAATTTTTAACGCGCGACCATTCCGAAAGATTGTTTTTTTTACATTGGGGAAATAAATGGACAACACTTTTTTTAAATATTTATTATGGGCAACGCTTTGTATATTTCGATTTCATCATTTTAACAGGTGGATATTTGCACATTTTTTATGAATATTTATTTTTTATGTTCACGTTTCATGATCACAAATCTAATGAATAAAAAAAAACTTCTTGAATGTGACTTAATCCATTAATAACTATTATAATGATCATTATATTTTAATCGGGCCTGTATGTTCCGTTTCATAAAGACTTTTTATAATAAGAATACTAGAATACTATTCAAATTGAATGAGTAGCTTTATTGCTAATTGATATTTTATTGTGAAATGGGCCTCTGCTGATAATCTTCTATTAAATGGCAAGCAGTCAAATCTTGGAAGCATTAACGCATTTTATAAGAAAGATGAACAGTGGTTTATTTGTGTATATTCAGGTAATTTCAATGCTTTCGATTTTTTCATTGTTAGTTCTTATAATTACAAAAGAGTAGTAATTAAATGCCACAAAAATCCCTTTTTTTGTTAATGGAATTTTCAACGACATTTATGAGTTGCATTGATTTCTGTAAATGTTTAACCCTTGGATCGTCCCGGGATCGCCTTTTATTTTTATGATATTGCTATATTGTTTCTTCTTCTTTTTCAGTGTTGAAGGGGGCGGGGGAGGGGAGCAATAACCGAATCTTTAATCAAAATACCCGACAGGTCATGGGTAAACAGTAGTTATCCGAAAAGTTTTAAGATGTAACAACTTCCATTATTTAAAGGACAAGTCCATCCCAACAAAAAATTGATTTGAATAAAAAGAGAAAAATCCAACAAGCATAACACTGAAAATTTCATCAAAATCTGATGTAAAATGAGAAATTTATGATATTTTTAAGTTTTGCTTAATTTCACACAATAGTTATATGCACATTCCGGTCGGTATGCAAATGTGGAAACTGATGACATCACTCACTCACTTTTTCTTTTGTATTTTATCATAAGAAATAGGAAATATTCTAATTTTCTCCTTATTGTCCTGTGAAACAAAGTTTTATTTCTCACTAAACATGTGGAATTACCATTGTTTAACATTCATATGGTTCAGTCGAGTTGGTCCTTATTGTCAAATCTGTAAAAATTGAAATATTGTAGAATTAAAACAATAAAAAACAAAAGAAATAGTGAGTGAGGGACATCAACGATTCTCTCATTTGCATGTGACTAACTATTTTGTGAAAAATACGCGAAGCTTTAAAATGTCAAAACTTTCTTATTTTACATCCGACTCTGATTAAATTGTCAGCATTATGCTTGTTGGATTTTTCTCTTTTATTCAAATAAACTTTTTGTTGGAGTGGACTTGTCCTCTGATTGGCTGTAAAGCACTGTTACTACGGTACGTACGATATTAAAAGGAGAAAAGGGGAAGGGGATAGAAGATGGAGAAGAGAGTGAGGAAGTGGAAATTTGAAAGGTGGGCGAGGGCGGGGTTCATAAGAAATGATGAAACTAAAGCCGTTTTCAAGGATCATCCTAAGTTGATTTCCTGTCTAGGAAACTAATCTTCTTACTTGATGAACATAATGAAGATAATAATAGGCAAACTATGGATTCAGCAGACGAGAAGATAGAGGGAAAGAGGAATGGAAACTAGAAAAAAAAATTCAAGTATGCATGAAACGTGCTTTTTTTTAAAGGCCTATACATAGCAGGGGCCGCGGAACGGTTTTCAAAGTGGGGGGGGGGGGCTGACCATGCTAAAAATCACAATCATATGGTCATTTTTACGTTTTTGTACACAGTTTTGGAAAAAAAATGGGGGGCTGAAGCCCCCCCCCCCCAGCCCCCCCGGTTCCGCGGCCCCTGCATAGGCTTATTATTCTGAAAGCATTGGCCTTGGCGGCCTTTCGGGGGCATTGGAATCCCCGTCCCCTCGGCAAAAAAAGTTTTACGAGTATGAACAAAAAGGAAAATAAAGGGAGAAAAAGAAGGAAACGGAAAGAAAGAAATTGAGAAACATGAAAATATTTTCTAAATATTTTGGAAAATTCACCAAATTAGATTTTCATTCGAAAAAGGTCAAAATTTTCACTCGTTTTTTTTGTGTGTGAGATAACTGTTATAATTATTAGGAGCACCATTGGCTGCGGAAGCCACAAATTTTAGGGGGGACCAGCACACAACTTTTTGACAAGCAAAAAAAAAAAAGTTATCAACCACAAATTAAGGGGGGATCGTCCCCCACCTAAAATTTAGGGGGGGGGGGGACACGCCCCCCCCATCCCCCCGCTTCCGCCGCCTATGAGGAGCACTGGGGTAATGGGGTAGAATAGATGAAAAGTTACTCAAAGATTAAAGGGCTGTGGACTGGACATGTACTAGTATTTTAAGATGGAAGAGTAGAGTAGGCCTAGATCATAGATTAAAGCGAGATACTCGCCGCCCTGGGAGAACGCCCTCAAATGCTGTTACGTTGACAACCAAGGAAGCCTTTAGTTTAAGTTTTGCCTGGCCCTCCGTCCGATATGATATTCAAGTATGAAATGATTCAGACGATGTGATCAACATTTTATTATCAAATAGATCCTTGTCCCTAGATTGGCTTTGTGTGTGCCAAGGTATGCTGGCTTGAAAATGGTAAGAAAATGTACAAATATCTGCAAAATTACTTGTGAAATAAATGCCTTGGCGCAAACATTAACATGTTTCCCACATACTCATTTTGGTGTAGGTAGCCTGGAGGCTTCTGGGGAGTAAAAGTCATCTACGTAACGTAGGCTTACTCCCCATGAAGCCCACTCATTCAATGAACAAGGTTATGATATAACCTTGTTCTCAGTTATATCTCCATGTGTGGCAAAATAAGGATAGCAATGTTTGGCTTATTTTCTCTTTTTCTTTGGGACAAAGTCACAAATGCTTGATTTTTTTACACTGACAGTTTCCATTACACCTAGGCCTATTCGTCTGGATCTGGATCTGGATGTATACGATGCAGGGCCCTTCTGGGCATAAACGCATCGGGTACTTGACCTGGATTTTGCCGGGACCGGCAGGTGCAATACACCGGGTGAACACCCTACTCTTTGACGAATAGTGTATTGGTTTTAACGTGCATAGGTTGTACCAGCTCTCCTATACACGGGACCAACATTTGCGTCCTTTCCGATGGACGGAGTGTTTTCCAACTGTATTCACACCTGCACTGAATACAGTGGTGAGGCACGCTAACACACAACGCTATAGCATCAGACTTTTTTTGTTAGACGCGTTTCGGCATGAGCGGGACTCGAACCCCTCACGTTGAGATCTACGATCTTATCCGAAACATGCGCTCTAACCGACTGAGCTACGCTGCCTCGTCATACAATTTGGCCCTTAACGGCTTAAGTAAATTTGATTCTTTAAATTATTTTTTTCTTAAAGGAGAAATATATTGAAAATTGTAAAAATGGAGAACCATATATCAAATCAAAGGAGAAAATAAGGGGAACACGATGGTGTACACAATTTATCATGGAGACCGATGGAACTCAGTTAAGGACGTTCCACAGTTATATTTGTGCGCATTATGATCTGCGCATAGTTTACACTCTGCGCGCTGACGTCACAATGGATGAACAGGTGATTAATTAGCTGCGGGTATGAGCTGATTTTTCTCATCTTCTGCACTTAAACTGCAGATCCGATGCGTTATTTCATGAAGCTAAAAAATTGAATTATTCCATGGACCATTCAAAAAAATATTCTCTACAATTTCAAAATACTTTACTCTGCAGTGCTGCCAAGAATCACGAATATTACCCCGAGTTTGAATAAATGGTAGAGTGGTTTTGATTTGTTCTTCACATAGATACTAAGCATTCGGCCCATTTTTGGTGTTTTAAAAAGCGCATTTGCTCTAATAAAAATGCTGATAGTTTAAAAACAAGCACATGAACCCCTATTTTTTAATGTTTGTACCTCTTAGGTATACCTTCCTCTACAACTCTGCAAATTTTGGTGAAAATGACATGGATTTTTAATAAAGTGCAGCATTTATTGTACGTTTGTAGTTTGTTACTGAAATTTTACATTTTTTAGATTGGGATTTTGTTATCTTTTACGCCATTTTTAAGAACTGACAGTGCTGTTAAACTTAAAATTGCAAACAAATAGCACTATTAATAGATTCTCCATTCTAACGATACAATTATGAACTCTCTTGCGAAATTTGATGACTTTTTCATGTATTTTGACTGAGTAATGGAGGTTTAAACTCATTGTAGTAATCTTGGGCGGTCTAAAAATGCCAAATTCTTTTGAATGCGCAATTCTTAAGAACATCAATTTGGGTGAACTTTGAAGCTCTATAGCAAAAAATCAAGCACATGGACCTATGTTAATTTTTGCATATTTCGAATATTAAGGTTCTAAAGTATCTATGTGCAAAGTTTGGTGAAAATGACATGGATTTCACTTTAACTGTGGAACGTCCTTAATTGAGAGTTTAAAGTTCTCTCTCTGAATGCTTCAAACACGCAGAATTACGTCCGCGAAATTGGGGATTTTTTATGACGTCACTTTCTGTACGAGAGGCGTGATTGGCTCTCCCACATGAAGCTCCACTTGCATGCAAAACCTGTTGCGAGGGTACGTTTTCTCCACATTGTCACTGAATACTTCGATCACGAAATGAAAGAAAACCGAGAATTTTATCTAGATTTGGATTTTCAAATTGATGATTTTGAAGATGAAGAGAATGATGATGAAGTGAACAACAAAGTGACGTAGTTGGGGGTAAATTGGGAGAATCGATGATGAGGAGTTGGACAATTCAACTTGCAACACGATCACTAGACCAAAAGCTTCAGTCTCTGTATTTTGGTTGTTCCGCTGAACTACGTTGGCTCCACTCACCATACATAGACTGAAGGGGATGGGGCCCCGTACCTACAGCCAACGTATAGTGAACTAGCGTTTTATAGATCGCGATTTAAAACTGTTTTTTAAGCAAAATTGAAAGTTTCATGGTTTCCATTATCAGGGAAATATAAATAAATTAAGTAATTGCATACCTTGGGCCGGAGTTATTGAAAAAAATCCTCTGGATGATTGAGAAATCTGTCATCTAAGACATTTTCACCTGACCTGACGGTTTTTCTTGCAAGTTGCCATCTTGAATGACGTCATTATCGTATTAACTTAATGTCTCGAATTGATATATCGCGATTATAACTAGTACTAGTGCTAGTGTAACTAGTATCGTTTATCTTCGGTTTCGTTCGCATCTGGAGCAGATCGTATAATATCGAAAGCAATATCGATATCACATTCGTGATTGTTGACGTTCGTTTGTAAATATTTATAGTTTGGCTGCCATTTTGACCATTTTTATCGTGTTCAACCCAATTAAACATCGGTAAAGTATATTTTTCATGCCTTTTTCATCTATATCGTTTAAAGTATTTAAATGTTAAAACATGAAGTTTTAAAAGTTTGTTATTTATACATCCTTAGATTGTAAATTCGATGTGTAAAATTACATCAAACTTTGGACTGTGAATTGACAAAAGGGAGGGAATGAGAACACATGCGAGCCCACACGTACACCCTACCGTCGGTAAATGGAGATTACAGTAAAATGTCAGAAATTGTTGAATAAATCCCCAGAAACTACGGTTATTCCTGTCTACACGATCACATGCCGATTCGCTACCAACTCATGCAGCTGCTAAGTGCTAGCTACACCGCGCATGCCAAATTGAATTCACGAAAATGACTTGCCACACTGTCCAGACAGAGTCTCTTACTTCTGTGACTATGAAGAAGGAAAATAATGATAAAACTGTACTTACAAATAAGTGAATGTAATCCGAACCTGAAGGCAAATCAACTCAACGAATAGCAGCAGACGATATGCACCGATGATAAACTTCATGTGGCTGGGATAGATTGTCACTCGTTCTGTTAGATGTAATTTTTATCTCATTAATTTGACAAAATTACAAAACTCGGGGAATTATTCATCTATATAAAAATATAGTAACATCTCGTATAATTTTTAAATTACGATAAAACGTTTTTTGAAGGAAAACGTTGAGGTAAATTGAAATTAGATGTAAAAGATCCCCAACATGCGTAGCTTGATTGAGAGCTGTGCAACACGTGCATAGATCTACTCTCTCAGCCAAGGCGAGCAAGCAATACGGCATGTTTGTGATTTTGATTACGATCACATATACGAGCTTTTAAAAGGTTTTATCGTAATTTAAAAAATAATACGAGATGTTACTATATTTTTATATAGATAAATAATTCCCCGAGTTTCGTAATTTTGTCAAATTAATGAGATAAAAATTACATCTAACAGAACGAGTGACAATCTATCCCAGCCACATGAAGTTTATCGTCGGTGCATATCGTTTGCTGCTATTCGTTGAGTTGCCTTCAGGTTCGGATTACATTCACTTGTTTGTAAGTACAGTTTTATCATTATTTTCCTTCTTCATAGTCACAGAGGTAAGAGACTCTGTCTGGACAGTGTGGTAATTCATTTTCATGAATTCAATTTGGCCCGCGCGGTGTAGCTAGCACTTAGCAGCTGCATGAGTTAGGTAGCGAATCGGCATGTGATCGTGTTGCAAGTTGAATTGTCTGACTCATCATCATCGGCGTAATTCCCCAATTTACCTCCAACTACGTCACTTTGTTGTTCATTTCATCATCATTCTCTTCATCTTCAAAATCATCAATTTGAAAATCCAAATCTAGATAAAATTCTGGGTTTTCTTTCATTTCGTGATCGAAGTATTCAGTGACAGTGTGGAGAAAACGTACCCTCGCAACATGTTTTGCATGCAAGTGGAGCTTCACGTGGGAGAGCCAATCACGCATGTCGTACAGAAAGTGACGTCATCAAATTCAAGTCAATTCAGAGACCGATGCGAGGCATATTTCGGAGAGGCATTTTGAGCGTTTTTTAATCGGCGATTTTCACCTTATGTATTATTTTCGTTATTTTTTAATGACCCACTGATAATCCCCACATCATTACCTTTCCATTGACATATAATAAGACCATATTCATAATTAATATAGTTCTCCTTTAATTAAAAATGGAGATAAAAAAATGAAAATTTTCTTGCCATATTATTTTCCACCAATAGAGGGCGTACACAAAAATATGCCCCAAATTCAAGTTTTTGAGCGCTCTAGAGTCTAGTGAATACAAAAATTATTCCCAAGTTACTTATGTAAAATAAATTGCAACTATGGAAATTAGTAATTTTGGTCACAAAAATGATATTTTCATGATTTTTTAAAGTGTGTGCTCTGTACAGCATCGGCATGCCATAGTCCTACCTGTAGATTCCCCACAGGCAGGGTGGTTGCAGTGAACAAGTGATGAAGCCTGGGATTGATATCCTTACCTGCCTGTGCAGGAGAGGAATTCCCACGCCGAAACTAAAAAATATTTGTTTCGGTCGATAAATATAAAATAATGATATTTATCGACCGAAACAAATATTTTACGATTCGTGATATTTATCGGCCGATGCAAGTATTTTTAAAATCTAAGTTGCAGCTCTACTCGCGTGTGGTATCTAGGTATCGATAACAAAAGACTCCAAAATGGCGACGTAAACAGACTGGGTACCGGTCAGTGAACACTTGTGCTCTTAATTTTTAAAATTTACTTACTACTATTTATTTCATAATTAGGAATTTTATTAAAAATTGGGGGTAAATAGTGTTTTGGCCCATGTACGTTAGTTTAGGCGCAAAACAAAACGGAAAATTTGTGATTTAGGTTTAGTTTTGGCGTGGGAATTCCTCTCCTGCACAGGCAGGTATGGATATCAATCCCAGGCTTCATGGGGAGTAAGCCTACGTATAGTAGATGACTTTTACTCCCCAGAAGCCTCCAGGCTAGGTGTAGGGCCTAGTGCACTCAGTCAAGGGTGGGCAACACTCACACGTATTGCGAGGTTAGTATATATATGATGGTGGTTCCCAAGTCTGCGCACCTAACAATTAGAGTTAAGATTTAACATGAATTTCTTTTTATTTCACAATATTTCTTTCAGTTAATAATGTTCCTTATATTATTATGAGTAAGTGTACCAAATTCCCATAAAAATTTGAAAGAAATACAAATAGATCTAGTAATAATAGGAATTTTTTGGAAAAAAACCTTGGGCAGTCATTTTCAGATTGAAAAAAAAATGGTACCCCATGTCTGCGCACCCATTCACTTTGCACACGATTCTGGGATTTTGATGAGAAAGGCTGCATTTTGAGGTCGTCACATGAAATGCCCTAAATTCACTATTTTCCCACCATTTTGAGTCAGATTTTTAAAATGAATATCTGTTGCATGTGTAAAGTCTGTGTTCGTTGCGTATCTTATTTTACTAGAATCGTAAAAATACGCGTGTGCGCAGACAAGGGGGACTGCGCAGACTTGGGGGATCTTGCCATATACTAAATGCCAATGGCACCAGATTTGTGCTGTAGACATGTGTAAAAAGTCAATGGGTGAATTTGCCTCAAATTTTCATTCTATATTTTGAGTGAACAATGTAATTGAATGTAGCATTTACTAGCAACACCTTCAAAAGTTGATAATTATCTATCATTAAATGAGACATGTTTCCATGGGTTGGCTCCTCACAGAGGCTCAAACAGTCTAGCTCTAGGTCAGCATAAAGACTTAAAAATGCCTATTTTCAGCCACTAGCCCATACAGTATAGCCTATGGGGATGGGCCAAAATGCTGTATGCATTTCCAGACACATTTTATGGAGCATTTAAGCCTTATTTTTCTCTATTTAGGAAATTTTATGGTAAGTTTTGAGCAATGTTTTTACATTAAAGTGATGCTTTTTAGTAGAAATGCTGTTTTGTCTTTTCGTTGTTCTACCCACCCTGGTCCAGAGGCAGTAGCCAGGAGGCTTCTAGAGAGTAAAGTTCATTAACTAACATATGCTTACTCTCCAAGAAGCCAGGGATTGCATCCCATTCATCTGCGTGTATCACCAAAAAACCTGAAACTTTTGCCCCCGAGATTTCTACTTTCCTTCTAAAACTTAAAAGATCTGGCCCTAAAAATGGGATACAACTTCATTTCCGACATTTCTACGCTATCGATTTCATAGTCAAACAAGCGTCCGTAACGTTGGCGAAGAACAATGAGAAACAAGATGGCGGCGTAACATTGGGAAAGTCTCCCCCGTCTTTCCATAATATTTTTCTCATTTTTTAATGAATTCTTGTTTAAAAATTAAATCGATAGCGTAGAAATGTCGGAAATGAAGTTACCTCACGTACTATTAATTCAATACAATGTTTTTGCATTGCAGGGCAATTCAGATTCTATTCTCACACCAGAAAAGCTTGAAGATATTGAAGAGCAGTCACATTGTAAGTTACAAAATAAACAAGAAAAGTGTAATAGGTTTGAAGAAATATAAAATGAGTTAAATATTGTCATGATGTCATGCAACAAAACACAAGATTTGCATTTCATTGTTTCTTCCCCGAAATGATAAAATGTTATTTAACATTCAGACCAAGTTTTATTTTGATAGTTGAATTTATATTAAAACAATCTTCAAATTGGGAACAAATAATCCACTAAAAAACAGACAAAACTGTTTTTTAATTTCTGATGCTGATACTTATCTATCATTAATTGATAACTGTATGACTGTTGAAATTAAATATTTCTCTTTAAAGAAAGGCAACTCAATGGCTGACTTACTTATTGGCAAGAATATTGTGGGGTTTTTTAAATGAAATCATATTGATTTTTTAAAGGATTCCAACTTCCAGGTGATTTTCAAAGTATGAATATTGAAACTTGTGTTCTTTAGAATTTTGAACTCCAAACTTTTATCTTCATTTTATGCTTTTTATTTTTAGTTTGGACACAAGGAAAAGAGAAGGGGGGGGGGTGGAGCTAAATCTAAAATGTTACAAGTTAAGACGAAAAAGTGCATAGCTAGATGCAATAATTCATCTTTTAGAATTGGAACTACTTGAATTTGTATGAGAATTTGATCATTCCAATAACCTGTTTATGTTTGTTACTGTTTGTTGAAGATCATTTGACATTACTAACTCTTAAATTTTGTTCTTCTTCATCTGTCTAATCTGTAGTTGACGAGAGGGAGATCAAATTTCTGCTGAAGACTTATGCCAAACTGGATCCCTCCCCCAATGGCGAGGATGGCATCCCCGTGGAATCTTTTCTCTCCCTCTACATCTTTGCTGGCAATGAGCTAGCAAGGAGAGTGGCTATGAAGCATGCCACTGGACCAGACCGTACCATTCAACCAGAGGGGTTTCTCATGTCTTTGTCAGTGTTGTGCAAGAAAGCAGATTATCGTGAGAAAAGCAAAGGTAAATTGCATGTCCTGTAAGCTGGTTTTTAAAAAAGACGTTTGCATTTTAGTTCATTTTTTATTTTAAGCTTAAGTCCACCCCAGAAAAATGTTGATCTGAATGAATAGAGAAAAATTAAACTTGCAAAACGCTGAAAATGTCATCAAAATTGGATGTAAAATGAGAAAGTTACGACATTTTAAAGTTTTGCTTATTTTTCATAAAATAATGATGTACAACTCAATGAAACAGTTGATGATGTCCCTCACTCACTATTTCTTTTGTTTTTTATTGTTTGAATTATACAATATTTCATTTTTTATAGATTTGGCAATAAGGACCAACTTGACTGAATCATATAGTATTGATCAATGCTCATTCCACATGTTCAGGGAGGAATTGATCGTTGTTTCACTCGACAATGAGGAGAAAAATAGAATATTCCCTATTTCATATAATAAAATACAAAAGAAATAGTGAGTGGATGACGTCATCAGTCTTCTCATTTGCACACCGACCAGGATGTGCATAAAACTGTTTTGTGAAATTAAGCAAAACTTTAAAATGTCATAACTTTCTTATTTACATCTGATTTTGATGAAATTTTCAGTGTTATACTTGTTGGATTTTTATATTTTTATTCAAATCAACTTTTTGTTGGGGTGGACTTGTCCTGTAACATAATTTTCAAAGTATAATATAAATTCTCCTTGTTTTCACCTGCTCATTCTCCCTTCTTTTTAGCTCTCATTGGTCAGAAAAAAAATGATATACATAATCTTGAAATAAAAAATGAACATTGATTTACAATGACTTACAGTCTCTACTTAAAATGAATAATCATATTCTTTTTTTCACCTTGCAATGATAGCCCTTTTTGATGCGCTGGACGTAAACAAAGAGGGACTTCTCGGATTTGAGCAGCTCTTCAGTCTATACAAAGGCATGTTTACCCCTGCATTGATGGATGACCAGATAACAGAGGCTGTGATTGGTGCATTGCAGAAGGTCAGAGGTGAACATCCTGGCACTATATCATACCAAGAATTTCTAAGGGTATGTAATAATATGTATTTATAATTTCAGTCAATTTTCTCTGATGCTACTCTGTTGTTTAAATTTATCAGGGATAGTAGGATGATTAAATTTCAACCACATGAGCAGAGTCGACAGACCAGTAATGAAAAATTATATTTCCTTATAGTACAATGACCTATGCTTTAGTGAAGGATAAAGGCTTATTCATTGTGTAGCATGGCAGAAGATAAGTCAGAATATATGTGTTTGTGAAGTCAGTGGAGATGGGCCTCTCTCTTCCTCCAGACCATCACATCTCATTTGCTTTTCATTAATTTTAAGGATTTCATCTCATCTCATGAAAATTACTCTACTCTCATCTTCAATTTCTTGCCTTTCATTTTCCTCTTGCTATCTTTCATTTTCAAAAGTTCCTTGTCTATTTCACTTCATTCCACCATCCAAATAATGAGTTCTATTCAGGATTGAATCGTTAACCAAGGACCTCCATATAATGTGTACAATCATGCAAATTTCAAGCCTTGATGTAGAAATGTTGCAGAGGACAAGGGCTGGCTGCTAATGGTTGTAGACTGATCTACCAAACATTTTATTCCTTTACTTTATCTTTCCATGATATCTTCCGCTTGCCGCAGCCTCTCATTCCACCATTTCCTATCATGCCTGTCCATTTTCCATTACAGCTTTAATGGATATTTCTATGTGTAGTAAGGATCATGTAATCAATCTAACAGAACCTAACAGAATGACCACCAATTTATTCAAATGTATGAATGAATGTTATTCGCCATGAGATTCTGATAGTAGATCTAAGATGGTTTAATTTGCTGCAATAAACAGCTCCTTATGCAAGACATTCTGACAGATAGTCTTTTCTCCAAGTGTGTGCCCTCGTCTGCTTATCTGTGTTGATAATTTTCAGCATATTCAATTTTCAGAATACATATAAGTTTACCAATGTATTTCCCTTATAATTTTCTATGGATACCTTCTGCATGTTTTATGTTATCAGATGGTATCACCATCAGAGCTGAAGAGGAAGATGACGATTGATATTCCTCTACCAACCTGAACAAAGTTATGTTGCATATAGCTTCTTGGTATGAAAATCATAGCGACAACTGCTTCTCATGTGCTGCTGCTGCTTTTGATGATTATGATTGTGATGATGAAATATCACTGAAGGTGATTAATACCCCCGCCCCATGCCATTACCATGGTTATGCAGTTTGCAACACATTCAGAATACAAATCTTGCATGTCTTTACTCGGAGACGAATATTTGTCCCAACTTCCATGAGCACCGGCTTTGAACTGGGAAGTACACCTTTACCTTGTTATTGCAACGCTCTTTGTGGGTGATCCGTGTGTTTACTCCAGCGATTATTGATCCTGCTCTAATTCTGCTGAAGATTTATGAATAAGGTTAGGATTGTGATGGGGTTTATGATAAGGTTTTGGACAGTGATGGTGATGGTTTGTACCTGATCACTAAGGAAACATGATTGCTAGAAAGCAAAGATCCAGAGGACAAAAGGATTAACATCCTCTTCAAGGTACCTGGTGATGATGATAAATGCTTTTACCTTTTAGCTCACCAAGTGGGAATTCAATTAGGGCCATCGTTATGAGGCAACCTCAGAAAACTGGTTCAGAATAATGTTGGGGTTGAGGTTAAGGTTTATGTGCAGATTTTTCATAAAGAATAGTCCTTGCCAGAGGATTTATTGTGAAATATTTGCATGAACATATGAGTCAGTTGAATTGTTGTTCTTGTAGACTGCATTTCACTAACCTATCATATCTAATTTAATTTCATTTAATTTTGTTTCATTCTGTTTCACATCTATGTGCAAGCAAAAGACATTGTACATAATAAGTGTTGCATGAATCAATTGAACGAAAAACTACCGTCTAGTACCTAGTGGTGCTGGTTGCATAATATTACTGATTAATCTTGACAACTCTGGTTTTTGCCATTGACTTTAACACAGGAAGAAAAAAAAACTCTTGCAAAATATGATCTGAGTTTCTCTGGTAAAAAGTTTAATGCAACTGAGGCCATGTAGCTGACCATGTCTAATGCCATAGAAAATGGGTGATTTTTAGTCCAGTGTTGGTGTTGGTGTTTGAAGTAGAGTTTGGATTGCATTTCCTTGCTCCTAAACCTATTCACAATCCAGATCACAAAAATGACATCTCAACACCCAGTGAGTGACTTTTTGTTGGGACCATCTTAGTTCATTATGTTTGGTGCTATGCTCCTGAATGATTTAAAATCAAAAGCTTGGTTTTTACTTGCACTCGGCATAGCATGTTTTAATGTAAATTGCTATGTCTATCCATCACCACTTCTGAACTTCATGACACTCCTTCCAGTGGCTCACTTTATTCATCATCCCAGTATAGCTAACTGTATGAGCTGTCAAAGGGATTGCTACATCAAGTATCAAGTAAAAATTGACTAAACTCCCAACACCAAAAGGGTAACACTGAACTTAAATCACCCATAGTCTTGTCTACATCTCATATTGATAATTTTGGTGTTATTCTTGTTTGATTTTCACTTTTTATTGAAATCAACTCAATGGAAGGTATGCCACCTTCAGCAGGGTTTATTTTAGAATGGGTACCATGCATAAGTAATTACCGACGCATGGCCAGCCCTGCATCCGGTAAATTTGCCATGCGTCCAGTAATTACTTATGCATGGTTGTAAAAAAAAATTGAATTTTCGCCAAAAATTCCACTATTTCTCTAAAACAAATGATACACAGGTTTGTTTGTGCATTGGAAGGACTAGTGAGCATAGGCGGCGGAAGCGGGGGGGACAGGTCCCCCCCCCTAAATTTGAGGTGGGGGGACGGTCCCCCCCTAAGTTTTTAGTTTTTGCTTGTCAAATTTTTTACCTGTGTCCATCACTAAATTTCAGGTGGACCCCCCTAATTCTTTTTTGCTTCCGCCGCCAATGCTAGTGAGCATGCAGTAACTATGAAACCTAGTCTGTTTAAACAGTTCCATATAATTACCTTATGCTCACAAAACCTACCGATGGACTCACATGTGTGCATCGTTTGTATACTAAAACACTATTCAAACAGAGTGACCAGCTCAATGAGATTGAAACCAGCCATTGTAAAGGCCTCCACGCCCCGTATCACTGTTAGTCCAGGATAGGCCCCATAGACAAGGGGTCGAACCTTGTTTTTTTAGATACTGTATAAGCTGTAATTTTCGCGGGGGTTTTATTTTCGCGGATTTCGCGAATTGCCGATCGGCCGCGAATTTAACAACACGCGAAAATATTGACACACTTCTTAGTGCCAATGTCCCCAACAGCAAAGCTTTGCTATTGAAAACATACTGTGTAGTGAGAAAATGGTGATATGCACCTCTATATGTACAAAAAATAAGGCTTAGAAAGTACAGTTAGTGATTCAAAAAGTTAGCTAGAATTTCACTTTTTTTAATTTCTCAAACAAAATCAGAGCCTAAAGTATTTTCTAACATTATTTTATCAATATCTATACACTCACTGTAATATTAAAATGTATTTTCCATGAAATAATTTGATATTATTGTCATCTGATTGACTCTATACACACGTATTGGCAGCTACTAGTATTTGCATACTCATTAATATTCATAAGTCACATGACCAGAGCTTTTACAGGTGAAGATTCTGTTCACAAAATTCCACATTTTTGCACTTTTACCAACTTTTTGAAAAATTGATAGAACAAAACACAAATTCTAAAGATTGCTTAACCCTATAAATTACAGATCAAACTGTGGCATGATGAATTTTCAGATCTAAAGGTAAAAAATTGAAATTTAAACCACCTTTTTCCACAGTTTGTAACTGTTTTTACAGGGACATATTTATGTACAAAAGACACATCAGCATGGGTACTTTGAGGAGTAGAGATTTGCACGTGATTTGCACTAGTTTTACTTCTTTTAAATGCTGTGGAAATGTTTTCTTCATCTTCCGATCGCGAATTTAACAACCCGCGAAAATGTCGGGACCCCCGCGATTCGCGAAAAATTCTGTACGCGAAAATAACAGCTTCTACAGTATACAATGTTTTTTTATGGTTTCTTGTCTATTCGAGGGTGCTGATTCCGAATCTGAATGATGCCACTCTTGTAACCTTGAGCATTTTCCGCAAATTGGCAAAATCCAATATGGCCGCCAAAATATGCAAATTACCCATGAAAATCATAAAATTGCCAACACATTAGCTATAAAATGCATGTAGTTGTTGTGCAGAAGTGAAATACCAATTGGAAAAGCGATATTTGACAAAATATTTATTTTATTGATATTCAAAATGGCCGCCATAACCCCTGTATACTTTATTATGTAGAATATGAATGGGGAAAATATTTTTTCAAACAAGAGCACTAATATTGCATGTGATTGTGACCTGCGAGTGGACTACTGTCTGAAAACATGACTATTAACAAAACTATATCATTTGTATACTATCTGATGTGATAAATGCTGTATTATGATATTCAAAATGGCTGTCATAGACCCCTTATACTGTGTAAAATATATAAAAGGGGACAAATAATTTTCACAACCTTTGAATTTGTTTGACTTTATAATGCCAATAACTGCGAAATATTGGTGTAACACTGTCTGACAACAAGAATTTCTAACGAAACATATCATTTCCCTTGCAATTTCGGTAATTATGCTGCATGTTGACATTCAAAATGGCTGCCATAGGCCCTATCTGTATTATGAACAAAGCGAATGGAGAAACTAATTTTCTTAAGAGTAAAAACAATAAAATGAATGTAATTGTAATCTATACGAGTGAAATATTGTCTAAACACATGATTTCTGGCGAAACATATCATTTCATTTTTCATGCATGAGATAAATGCTGTATTGTAAAATTCAAAATGGCCCCTATGGGCCCTTACAGTATTATCTACAATGTAAATGGGGACAAATACTTTTGAAAGAATTAGGATTTGCCTGACTATGAAATCCATATAATTCTGTTGTATAAGGAAAATATTGTTTGAAAACGTGATTTTTTTAATGAAATATAACATTTCCTCTCCCATAGGTGATAAATACTGTATTTTGACTTTCAAAACGGCCGCACAAGCCCCTACAAATTCTGTAATATGCGTATAGGGAAACTAATCATCACCAGAATGAGAACCAAAAACGCACGTAACTATGTGATGTATAGGTAAAATTTGGTCTTGAACATGATTTCTGACTAAATACATCACATAATGGTTGAGAAGGTAATAAAGGCCTTACTTTGAAATTCAAAATTGCTGTCATAGCCCAAAGTAGTATGTACATTGTAACTGGGGACAGATAATTTTGACAAAATTTTTAATATGAAAATGGCTTAATTTTGATGTAAGTGTTAAGTATTGTCTAAACCCAATGATTTCTAACGAAATATATCATAGCTTGTGTCATAAAGGTGATGAATGCAGCCTTTTAAAAATGAAAAATGGCCGCCATAGTCCCTTATCTTAATATGTAAAATTTGAATGGGGAAAGATAATTTCCACAAAGAAACATATTGCAGCCATTTTGAAATTTAAATATAGCATTTATCACCTAAATAACATAAGAAATAATCTATTTGTTACAAAAATCATATTTTCAGACGATATTTCACTCATACATGCAACACCATTTAGTCAAGCAAAGCCAAATTCGGTTAAAATTATATGTTCCCATTCACAAAGTACATAATAGGCCTACCGTTAGGGCCTGTAGCGGCCAGTTTATCTTTCAAAATACACTATTTATCACCTACCTGGCAGAATGAATGGTATATCTTGTTAGGAATTATGTTTTCAGACAATATTTTACTCTTAAATCACAATTATATGCATGTTATGGTGCTGACTCATGTGAAAATTGGTTTCCCATATCGATTGTACATAATACAGTCAATGTCTTTTGGCGGCCATTTTGAAAGTCAAAATACAATATTTAACACAAATATGAAACCCGAATAATATATTTCGTTGCAAATTATATTTGAAGACAGTATTCCACTAATTTACCACAAAAGATTCCGTTTTAGTGCTCACCTTGTGATTGTTTTTGTCCTCTCTCACATCGTAGATCATAATTTTAGGGCCTTTGGCGGTCATATTAAATTAAATATCAAAATACAGGGTTTATCACATACATGGCATGTTAAATAATAAATTTCGTTAACAATAATGTTTTTAGTCAGTATTCCACTCGTTTATCTCAACAAAATGCATTTTAGTGCTCACTCTTGTGATTTTTTTGTGTCACCATTCACATTGTACATAATAGTGTTAGGGCTTTTGAAGGCCATTTTGAATATCAAAATACAGGATTTATCACATAACTGACATAACAAATGATATATATCGTTAGCAATCATGTTTACAGACATTGCTTCACTCATAGATCATAATTACTTGCATTTCAGTGCTCAATTTTGTAAAAATTAATTTTCCCCATTCATATTGTACAGGGGTCTATGATGGCGGCCATTTTGATATCAAGAATATAAATATTTTGACAAAAATCATTTTTTCAGATATTATTTCACTCCGGCAGCACAATTGCATGTACTTTAAAACCAATGTGTGGACAATTTTATGATTTTCATGGGTAATTTGAATATTTTGGCGGCCATATTGGATTTTGCCAATTTGCAGAAAATGCTCAAGGTTACACGAGTGGCATCATTCAGATTCGGAATCAGCACCCTCGAATTGACAAGAAACCATAAAAAAACATTGTATATATAAAAAAACAAGGTTCGACCCCTTCTATCCTGGACTATGTTCCAAGATCTAATGTTTATTGCATTTTGCCTGTTCAAATCTTTATTTGAGGTTTGAATTAAAGGAAACCAAAACCCAAGAAGAAAAGCAATCTCCATTGGAAAGAGTAAAACAAGAGGAAAAATTAAAGACAAGTTTCATAAAAAATCGGTAATGAAATAGGCAAGTTATGGACGTTTAAAAAGTCTTGTACTTTCTATGGGGATCCTCAAATTGGCAAACTTGCTTTAAAATGGCTGATTTTGTGGACAACCCTCAATTTGTTTTGTACACAGATTTTCCCCTTTATTTTACATATTTCACCCTCCTGAACTTGACATATGTGGTTTGAATTATATTTTCCCATGACATATTATGCTCCGAATGAGGCAAGATGCAATTTGAAAGAAAATGGGGAAAATCTGAAAAATTGTGTACAAAACGAATGGAAAGTTGTCCACAAAATCAGCCATTTTGAAGCATGTTTGCCAATTTCATGATCCCCATAGAAAGTACAACAAGACCTTTTGACCGTCCATAACTTGCTTATTTCACAACCGATTTTGATGAAACTTGTTTTAAATTGTTCCTCTTATTTTACTCTTTCCAATAAGATTGTTTCTCTTCTTGGGTTTTGGTTTCCTTGAACTATAAGAAAACTAATGTGATAATTTTGGATTTTGCAGGCCTTTATTTTGGAGTAAAGCCAAATCATAGCCAACTTTACAATTGCTATGCCGTCATCACAACTAGACATGTAGATATTCAATTCTCCTTTATTCTAATAAGGATGGTAGAATTGTCACAGATTTGAATATGAGTATTCATGCAATTATTTACAACGTTGCACAGTAGGATGTTCCATGTCACAATATTTGCATCAAATTTTAATGCCTTTTTATTCCAAAATCGGGTCGTAGACAAATTGTAAGATGTTTGATTACCTTAATACATATACCAAGTGGGTAAAAGAAAACTTTACACCTCTAAAATTGAAAGTTTAATAAGAAAACTCATCATGAACACTAAATGTGTAAAAGTCCGGAAAGAGTATATTCTCTCAAACAATTTGATACCATTTTTATGTGGCATAAGGTATGACTGCAATGAATGATGTCGTAACCTTCAAGAGCTTCAGTAAAATTCACACCCTTTAAGATAAATCAATATAAGAATGGCCTAACATTTTTATTGTATTTCTGTATTTATTTTGTGTTTGGTAATAATAGCAATTTTGAGGTACCGATTATCTAGTTGCTAATTCCATGGCAGAATCCATATTATGATGACCTTTCTCATTAAATTGGTAATTTTAAGGTGTAAATTTTCTTTTAGACTTTCTTGGTATTATGTATTATTTTGAAAAGTTTTAGATAATGCATGAATGCAGAAAAACATAAAACAAATTACAAACAGACCTATGTTCAATGAAAATTTTATCGTAGTCTTGCGTATAAAACTTGCAAGCAGAAAACGTCAGAATTCTTGACATCAGTTTATTCGATCATCAAAGATACGAGTATTAAAGACATCACTTGAAAGATATGGACTTCTCTCTCGAGTGCAAGACATGTCAATTAAAATTTTAAGAATCTTTTGGTATCAACCTCAAACATTTAACCAATCTTGTTTTTTTTTATAACTGTTTGTGTTATGGAAATTAGTATAGGCCTAGAGTAAAGGTGTAAAACTTATATTTTTTGTACAAGTATGTAAATTAATATTACTTTTATGTACACAATAACACAAGTCTTGAGGCAGATGACTTTAAAAACACTATTTTTGCAATAAATTTTGTTTTGAAACTAGATCACGTGATACTTATTATGATGGTAATGATGCGGTTGATGCTGGATTTTGTGGGTAATTCTGGTAATGATGAAGATCATGACAATGATAGTGATGATCATGATGACGTTGGTGATAATATGATGATGACGAGGATGGTAATAAGATGATGATTCATGAATTGATGGTGATGATGATGATTTTGATGGTGGTGATGGTGGTGATAATATGATGATGAAGAGGATGATAATAAGATGATGATTCATGATTTGATGGTGATGATGATGATTTTGATGGGGGTAATGATCAGGATGATGGTGACGTTGGTGATAATATGATTATGACGAGGATGGTAATAAGATGATGATTCATGATTTGATGGTGATGATGATGATTTTGATGGTGGTGATAATATGATGATGAAGAGGATGATAATAAGATGATGATTCATGATTTGATGGTGATGATGATGGTGATAATATTATGATGAAGAGGATGATAAGATGATGATTCATGATTTGATGGTGATGATGATTTTGATGGTGGTGATGGTGGTGATAATATGATTATGACGAGGATGATAATAAGATGATGATTCATGATTTGATGGTGATGATGATGATTTTGATGGTGGTGATGGTGGTGATAATATGATGATGAAGAAGATGATAATAAGATGATGATTCATGATTTGATGGTGATGATGATTTTGATGGGGGTAATGATCAGGATGATGGTGACGTTGGTGATAATATGATTATGACGAGGATGATAATAAGATGATGATTCATGATTTGATGGTGATGATGATGATTTTGATGGTGGTGATGGTGGTGATAATATGATGATGAAGAGGATGATTCATGATTTGATGGTGATGATGATGATTTGATGGGGGTAATGATCAGGATGATGGTGACGTTGGTGATAATATGATTATGACGAGGATGATAATAAGATGATGATTCATGATTTGATGGTGATGATGATGATTTTGATGGTGGTGATGGTGGTGATAATATGATGATGAAGAGGATGATAATAAGATGATGATTCATGATTTGATGGTGATGATGATTTTGATGGTGGTGATGATCAGGATGATGATGACGGTGGTGATAATATAATGGTGATCAGGATGATAATAAAGATGGCCAGCATGAAGATGATGATGATGATGATGATGGTTATGGTGAATATGCTGGTGATGATGATGATAATGATGACGATGATAAAGTGATACAGTTCTTTAATTGAAATCGTACATCGTTATATTCTCTTATATGATTTCATTTTTGTTAATTAAATATCCACTTATTATTGTTATTTGTTCGTATGAGTGGCGCTTGTACTGTAATTAAATAAATTGAGGAAATGAAATGAATTGTGGAGGAGGAGGAGTGTAGGAAATGGTTGAGGATGGAGACGTGACTTTGGGAACAATATTTTTTTACTGGGGGTGCTGATATAAATTCGTTCAGCAAAAAAAGGAAGAAGAAGGTTTTCACTGCAAAATATAGGTCATTTTGCTTGCATTTCTCCATTTTCAAACACTATACCAGAATTACAGGGGGTGCTGCCTATAGAAAATAATACACGTAGCACCCCATGGAAAATCTTGGGGGTGCTTCAGCACCCCCGCTTCCCAGGGCCATGCACGCACATCCACAATGCATATCAAAATCAACATTAATGTAATAACCAAGATGGCATAAAATGATACGAGAAAGAAATTTTATATGGATACAAAAAGAGTATTATTGTTTTATGATAAAAAAAATTTTTGCTTTCAGAGCAGTTTCTACATATTATGTACATCTCGCCAATCATATTCTGCATAGATAAGATGCTTAAGATAAGAGAAGATGAAGAAGAGATATATTGGATAAGGAGAAAGCAGCATATGAGCTGCAGATGAGGATAGGAGTTACGGAGAAGAGGTGAAAAAGATCGGGCAAGAGAGAGAGAAGGAAAACTGCAACACCTGTGTAAAACACGATCGAGGTAGTGAGAATTATCATGAGATAAAAAAGAATTCCAAAAAATATTCGACCCTATTATCTTTCTCAACTTATGAAAACGGGAATTTCCTTGTTTAGAGTATCGATTATTGATTGTTAAAGGACAAGTCCACCCCAATAAAAAGTTGATTTGAATAAAAAGAGAAAAATTCGACAAACATAACACTGAAAATTTCATCAAAATCGGATGTAAAATAAGAAAGTTATGACATTTTAAAGTTTCGCTTAATTTCACAAAATAGTTGTATGCACATCCTGGTCGGTATGCAAATGAGGAGACTGATGACATCATCCACTCACTATTTCTTTTGTATTTTATTATGTGAAATATTCTAATTTTCTCCCCATTGTCAAGTGAAACAAAGACTAATTTTCTCTGAACGTGTGGAATTAGCATTGATTTTAATATTATATGGTTCAGTCAAGTTGGTCCTTATTGTCAAATCTGTAAAAAATGAAATATTGTATAATTCAAACAATAAAAAACAAAAGAAATAGTGAGTGAGGGACATCATCGACTGTCTCATTTGCATGTCACTGAGTTGTGCATATCACTGTTTTGTGAAAAATAAACGAAACTTTAAAATGTCATAACTTTCTTATTTTACATCCGATGTTGATGAAATTTTCAGTGTTATGCTAGTTTGATTTTTCTCTATTTATTCAAATCTTTATTTTTCTGGGATGGACTTGACCTTTAATAGTTTGCAAATCTCGAACATCTGAACAAAATCCGTGTTTAGAGCAGGGAAGTGGAGTTCTGTTTAGAGTGTGCAATTCTAGGACATATGCACAAAATCCGCGTTTAAAGGGATGGTCCGGGCTGAAAGTATTTATAGCGTAATAAATAGAGTAGAATTCACTGAGCAAAATGCAAAAAATTTCATCAAAATCAGATAACAAATAACAAAGTTATTGAATTTTAAAATTTAGCAATATTTTGTGAAAACAATCGTCATAAATATTCATTACGTGGGCTGATGATGTCACATCCCCACTTGTTCTTTTGTATTTTATTATATGAAATTAGGTTTATTCAAATTTTTTTCCTCCAAGAACTAGAAAAATTGGACTGACAACTGATTTAGTGCATTAGATATTTTTTGCTGCAACTTATTTCATTATAAGGGAGTCATATTATTCACTCAAGTATGAAATAATGAAAATATTATGATTTTATGTAATAACATAAGAAAACGGAAAGTGGGGATGTGACATCATCCGCCCACCTAATTGATATTCATGACGACTGTTTTCACAAAATATTGCTAAACTTTAAACTTCAATAACTTTATTATTTATTATCCGATTTTGATGAAATTTCGGCACTTTGCTCAGTGAATTCTACTCTATGTATTAAGATATAAATATTTTCAGCCCGGACCATTCCTTTAAAGTGTCTTAGCGGTCTGCCCTAACTTCGTTTATGGTCGTTTTGCTAGGCAGATTTCGTGCGTGTTGTCTACTCTTCAATTACAGTGACCCACGGACTGAAATAGACACTTTTTTGTATTAGTTATTAATCTGAAACAATAACTTTCTCATGCTACTTCGTAAAAAGTAATTATTCTGAAAACTGCATTATTGTTTCAGTAGAATCATCGGTCACACTTCTTGTATATTTGTAGGCTTATACATCTTGTATTATTTGCAGCTGCGAATGCAGGAGAAACCAAAAAAAATAATCCGTGAATAGAGTACTGTCATGTGCAGTTTGAAAATTCTCTTTAAAACTTTCTATGTACCTCTTGGTTTTCAAAGAAATGTTTTGATAATGGATTGGCTGAATGACTACTTCAACAGAGAACACTGATAAAGATGGGGGTGGACTCACCATTTTGATTGAAGGGAGCGGTACCAAAAGATCTAAACATCATGTGCCAATCTTTTGCTAGTCTCCTTTAAAAACAAAATGCCTCACATACGATAAACCTATGGCTAACCCCACTATAGAATGGAACTGGAAAACCAAACGCAGTCGAAAAGCATACAGGCCGTTTTGGATGTCAAAATAAAGAATCTTTTGATTGGTGACTTTATACAACAAGCGCTCATCCAATCGCTTTTCTCCAGTAAGATCTGGGGTTCTTTCATAAAGTTTTTCGTAAGTCGCGACTTTACTAACGACTATAGTAACCCTTTCCCGTGGCAAGGATCACTTGTCGTCCATAAGTCGCTCGTAACTTACGATCAGCTTTATGAAACCACCACCAGGGACCCGTTTCACGAAGAGTAACAATTTTGATCAGCAGCCAATCATTATCACGGGTTTCCATGCTGGCATCATACATCTCTATGGCTGGCATATAATTTACAGTAACTGTAAATCCTTTGTGAAAAGGGTCACAGGGGCGTGGTTCCACAGACATGACAGCGCAGTGGCGTAAATCTGGTCCGAGTAGTAGGGGGGGGGGGGGGGGGGTGATAGCAATATATTGACCTGAAAATTGAAAATTTATGGGACACCCAAAACAGAGGGGTATATAAACGTGCATATAATTCTACTATCTATCGGTAAAAGGCCTCTCACGATTAAAAAAAATATTATAACGGTTTTGTTGTAACAGTACATAAACTACTGAATTACAGTTAATGTCAATATGAGAGCTAGCGAAGCAAATTTTCAGTAGTTGGAAGACACAATGGTGTCCACAAACGCCTTTCAAGTGGTTATGTGTGATTATGACATCAAGGGGTATTTGGCGGTATGTAACCTTGTAAATAATACTACCATCTATCTATCACCTTTGTTGATGTCAGTTGATACGATTTTTTCGATGGCTATTGTAATGATTTTGTGATATTAAGTAATAATAATTTACATTTAGTAGCCTAATGCGAGCGAGCGAAGCGATCTTTTCAGTAGGAAGAGAGAATGATGTTAAAAAACGTCTTTCAAGCGGTGAGCTTGAAAGATTGCATCAGTCGTTTCAGATAATGTAGGCCTAAATATCAAAGAGGATCAGTAACGAAAACTTTAGAAGAAAAGGAAAAAGTTGTTACATCAAAAATAGATTAAGCAGTCAAGATTTGTTCAATGAAAACTCATTTGGTCACTGCATGGTAAGAGGCGAGATGAAAATGAAAAAAAAAAATGGGATCATGATTATCGGGAATAGGTGCCTTATGAAAACAAAGGCCATCATATGCCACAATATAAAGTTTAAAAAAGCGCGGAAATGGCACAACGATGGAAATTTTTGCAGTAAGGAAAGATTTTGAATAATTTTAAGATTGTGAAATGATGCAACATTCAACATTTTGCACAAAATTCATATTTGAAATATGTATTAGATTGTTGCGTTAACTATTGTGATCGAAAGCATATGTAAATATACAAAATTGTTAAGATGTGTGGGAAATATAGCTGTCCTAACATGCCCAAGTATTTTCATCAATGTCATTAGTAACTCATCGTACACTTAACTTATGAAGTATACAGGGTAGGTCTATATTTTTTGTACAACTTATCCCCCGCTTCCAAAAAGATCAGAATATATGACATCCCCGGCCAGTGTATTTAAAACAAGTTTTATTGGGTTATGATCAAAGTTATAACCATATTAACTTAATGGAAAAAAAAGTTATAACCATATTAATTTCAGTTAAAATGCAAAACTAGGCCATTTTAAGCACTTTGACTGCATTTAGAAGTGAGCCCACGCATTAACATGAGTAGTAATCATTTGATGATTTAAAAAAAGTAGTGAAAAAGTGTGTGTGTGTATGTGGGGGGGGGGGTGATTATACAAGCCACCCCCTCTCCGTAAAGTGGGGGGGGGGAGGATATCCCCCTTTCCTTGGGATTTATCTTTATTTTCAAATCCACCAAAATTAAATCATTCTTGATTCAAGTTATTAAAAAAAAAAGATTCTTCAGTGTATTTTATTTATATGAATTATGATATATGTTTCCCCTTCCCTCATAAACCAAAAAAATGTTTCCTGTGCATGTGAAATTATGGATTTTCCTTGTAACGCATTGAGATCCGATCAAGAGCTTCGTCATTGTCGAATTTACAAAAAAGGCATCATAAATATTGAAATGTAATGGTATAAGAAAATACCCCCTCCCTAAACCGATTAGATTTTCAGTGTTACATATTTTTTTCATTTTATTTTTCTTTCAAAGTGACTTGCTTGAGAGGACTTGACAATACCTATAGTTCTCACTATACGATTTGCAACACGATTCAAACGGCGGTCTTAATCTAGTCTGCTGTGCAAACCCTTCACTCGTTTTAAGTGTCTGAATGTGCAGCCTAGTCATGCCTTGTGTGTACTGAAGGCCCTCTGAAACAGCAAGTTTTTGTATGTGCTAGTCTTTGCGTGGAGACATATTCAGGGTCTGTGCCTGCAGACTATCAGATCAGTCGTATTCTGAACGGATCACAAATTTTCGTGATCTATTACCATGGGCGGAAATCCCAGGGGGGACTGGGGGACGCGTCCCCCCTACTCAAAATAGTAGGGGGGACACAATATCAAATGTCCCCCTACTATTTTTTTGTCTTTTATGATGGAAAGAAATACATCATTCAAGATCGAAATAAAACATGTACTTCGGACGAAATGACCTTTACTTTTTGGGTGATAACCTTTTTTTTTTTTTTTTTTGGGGGGGGGGGTTGTCAAATTTCTTTTGGTTGAAATGACTTTACATTTGGGGTGATAACCTTTTTTTTTTTCGTTTGTCAAATTTTCCAGCTTCCCCTGGTCCCCCTACCTTTGGGAGAGATTTTCACCCTTGCCTATTACGAAAGAATAACTTAATTGGCTTACGTAAAGGATTGCACGACAGTGAGAACGAATTAAAGGAGAAGAAACCTTTGGAACAAAATAGCTTGTGCGAAAACAGACAAATCAAAGAAACAGATCAACGAAAGTTTGAGAAAATTCGGAGAATAATGAGAAAGTTGTGAGCATTTGAATATTGCGATCACTAATGCTATGGAGATCCTCATACTGGCAATGCGACAAAGATGTGTGATGTCACTAGTGAACAACTCTCCCCCCCCCATTACTTAAGTATATATTTCACTTAAACTGCCTCTTTTATCACATCTATCAGTAGATCATGTATTCTTTCTATAGGAGGGCATGTAATACAGAGTTTTAAAGAATACATCATGGATAAAGAGTTTGTATTACCATAAAGAAAAAGCAAAAAGAGACATTTTGGGTGTATTTTATAGTCCACCAAAGGGAAAGTTGTTCACATGTGACATCACACATCCTTGTCGCATTGCCAATAGGAGGATCTCCATAGCATTAGTGATTCAAATATTCAAATGCTCATAACTTTCTCATTATTCGTCCGATTTTTCTCAAACTTTCTTTGTTCTTATTTTTTTATTTTTCTGTTTCAACAAAAGCCTACCTTTTCCAAAGGTTTCATTAGCCTTTTAGCTGATACTTTATTTTTACTGATTCTAGATCATGATCTACTTTCCTTCTAATTCTAATATTGGGTGACGCAAGTCATTTTGATTTTGTAGTTCTTCATGACGCAGCCAGTTGTCTGTTGCCAGGTGAAACATTCGGAGTTGCGAGGTGTGAGGATGTGTGTGGGGGAGGGGTGTTTCACCCACAAATGTAATAACACCCACAAATATAATAACACCGTTTACCCACAAATGTAATAACGCCCACAAATGTAATAATGACTTTACCCACAAATGTAATAAATTTGAAGGGATTTTTGGCGAATCCGTTCTAAACTAAAATCCTATATAATAGTAATGCGTTCATATAGCACAAAAGTGCAAAGTCTTTTTTCCAGACCCGGTTAATTCAAAAATTATAATATAAGTCCAAAGTATTTTTTCCAGACACGGTTGTTTCAAAAATTACAATATAAGTCCAAAGTCTTTTTTCCAGACCCGGTTAATTCAAAAATTATAAGATAAGTCCAAAGTATTTTTTCCAGACACGGTTGTTTCAAAAATTACAATATAAGTCCAAAGTCTTTTTTCCAGACCCGGTTGTTTCAAAAATTATAATATAGGTCCAAAGTCTTTTTTCCAGACCCGGTTAGTTTAAAAATTATAAAATAAGTCCAAACTAAGATACGATTATAATATTCCAGTGGAATAAAAATGAGAATCGAGCATAGTCTTTTCTCCAGACCCAGTTAATTAAAACTGGTGGAATAAATGTCTTTGTTGTTGTTTTGACTTATATGCTGGCGCGTATTGTGAATATATGCGCTAGAGATAATTGAGAATCAAGCGTAGTCTTTTCTCCAGACCTGGTTACTTAAAAATAAAACTAAAACCCTATAGTAATGCATTCATATAGCACAAAAGTGCAAAGTCTTTTTTCCAGACCCGGTTAATTAAAGAATTATAATATAAGTCCAAAGTCTTTTTTCCAGACCCGGTTATTTAAAAAGTTATAATATAAGTCCAAACTAAGATACCATAATGATATTCCAGTGGAATAAAAATGAAAATCGAGCTGAGTCTTTTCTCCAAACCCTGTTATTCCAAAATTATAAGTAACAATACAACAACAACAAAAGCAGTATAAAGACCCCATAATCTTATTAATGCTGGATAACATGGACATATAGCGTAGTCTTTCAGCCAGACCCAGTTATCTTTTTTCAAAATAACGCTAATAGTAATAATAAAAAACTCAAAATCTAAGACCAAACAATACTTCAACCTAAGAACCTGTTTTAAAAAGAGGTTTAGAGCGTTGTCTTTATTCCAGACCTAATCATTAAAAAAGTTACGAAAAAAAAAATCTTCTAACGTAAGACCCTATCATATTCTTATTCTTGTGGGATAACACGAGTTTTAAAACGTACTATTTCCTCCAGACCCGGTTATTTAAAAAAATGAATTAAATTAACTTCAAATCTAAGACCAATCTTCAAAAGTTACGTACACCCAGTAAAAAATATGTCGTTACCCCACACCCAGTTTTTTTTAAAATAATTCTAAGACCCCAACAAAACATTGTAATAATGCATGGGTAAAGAAAACATCCTTTCTCTAGACTTGGTTATTATTTGAAGAAAAAAAAATAGTATTTACAAATATTCTAAAACGAATACCCAATAATCTTATTACTGTGGAATAACAAGAAGATCGATTGTAGACTTTCCTGCAGACACAGTTATTTCAAGAATAAAAAAGCAATAAACCCAACCCCCAACAACGAATCTAAGAACCAACAATCCTCCAAATTAAGACTATTTAGAAAAGCACACGTTTAGAGTGTTGTCTTTATTCCAGACCCAGTCATTTAAAAAATAATTTAAACAATCTTAAAAACATAAGACTTTGTCATATTCTTATTCCTGTGGAATAACACGAGTATTATGCTTTAAAGTCTTTCGTCTAGATCCGCTTATTTAAAAAATAAACAAATATTGAAAAAAAAATCAAAGCTAAGGCCAATCTTCAAAATTAAACCCAGTTGAAATGCTTGGGTTTAGAGTGTTGTCTTTACCCCACACCCAGTTCTCTTAAAAATACAAATTAAGCAAAACATTAATCTTAGAACTTAGACCCCAGCATCTTCCAAAGTATACAAACCCTGTGATAAAGCATACCACAAAAACGACGAATTAATCATAGGCGTAAAATATTCATATCTGAATGATACGCACTTTAAACCCCAAGATAACAACAAAAACGTTATTTTACATCAATTATATTGTGGGGTCTTTGTTAATATTGTTTGTTTGTTTTTATTGTTTCTTATGATTTGCTATTTTGAAATAACTGGGTCTGGAGCAAAGACTACACCATATTTCCATGCTATTCAATGTTGATAAGATTGCAGGGTCTTTGTTTTGTTGTTGTTGTTGTGTTTTTTATGATTTTTATAAGTCGGTCTGGAGGAAAGGCTACGCAATATTTCCTTTGAATTCAACATCAATAGGATTGTGGAATCTTTGTTTTATTATTATCTATCTCTTTTATGATTTGTTGTTTTTAAAAACTGGGTCTTGAGGAAAGACTACGGTATATTTTTAAGTTATTCAACATCAATAATATTGCGGGGTCTTTGTTAATATTGTTTGTTTGTTTTTATTGTTTTTTATAATTTGCTATTTTGAAATAACTGGGTCTGTAGCAAAGACTTCACCATATTTCCATGCTATTCTATGCTGATAAAATTGCACGGTCTTTGTTTTGTTGTTGTTGGTTTGTTTTTTAATAATTTTTTTATAATTGGGTCTGGAGGAAAGACTACGCTATATTTCCATCGTCTTTCGGATGGTGACGTTAAAGGTCGGTCCCAGACGTAAATAATCATATTTGATTGATACACGTCCGACAAAACTCAAATACACACACACACACACACATGCAGAAAAAAATTGAAGTCAACAACAAATTATCTTTAACAGAAATAAAACATCTCATTTTCAAAAGATACACTCTAGAATGGCAAAAAAGATGGAATGAATCCCACCGCCTACTCAAACTATACCATCCCACTGTTAATTCTCCCTTTTTTGTTCCCTAAGTAGATTCCACGAAACCATTATCCACAGACTCCGTTTTGGTGTAATAGGATTGAACTACGATTTAAAAAAATTGTTATCGTCTGGTCTCCGTTTAGACCTCTAATTTCTCTCTCTTTCTCCTTCTTCATTCGTCTTACTTTTCTCTGTTTTTCTCACTCTGTGCAGGCTAAATGGCCATGTATTTAGCCTTATATTCTTAGCTTAAATATTGTGCCCTTTTTTATGCATTTTGTTAATTACCGTACTGTTATGCAGTTATTTGCTCTTGTACTGTTCATAATGTTTATTCCTGTATGTTAGGTTATCAACTGTATTCATGGTAGTAGAATTTGCATTTTTGTATGTCATGCTTCGTCTCTTTTATTGCCTCTCTCTCTTTCTTTTCATTCTACCCCAGTTCTCTAAACTCTTTGTTCCCCATCCTCCTTCCCCTCCTCTTCTTTCTCTTTCTCTTCTTCTTCTTCTTTTCGTTCTTCTTCTCTCTCCCTCCCCACTTCTCTCTCTTTCTCTCTCTCTGAGTATTGTATACATGCATATGACAATTATTTTGATACTATATTTTACTGTTGTGTTACTTTGTAGCATGATCATTGTTGTCACGTTCGACTATATTGCTTATTCTCTGCTTATGTAACATTGAAGTTCTCACAATATATGTTCTTCTTCTTCTTCTTCTTCTTTCCTTGGTTGGCAACCAGTCAGGATTGACTATTTTTGCCACAGCTTTTGTTCATTTTCAGTAGCTTATTATAATTTTTTTTCCTTCTCTCTTTTAATATTTTTTTTCTTTTTCCTTCATTTTCTTTTCTGTCATTTTCTTCTTTTTTTTGTCTTCTCTTTTCTTTTTTTTTCTTTTCTTTTCTTTTCTTTTTTTTTCTATTTTTTCTTTTTCTTTTCTTCTTATTTTTCTTATTTTGTCTCTTTTTTGTATTCTTTTTCTTTTTTTCTTTTCTTTTCTTTTCTCTTTTTTCTTTTTCTTTTTTTCTTTTCTTTTCTTTTCTTTTCTCTTTTTTCTTTTATTTCTTTTTTTTTTTCCCTTCCTTTTCTTTCTTTCTTTATTTTTCTTTTGTATGCGTTCTTATTCTTGCAGCACGTTTGATATTCTTCTGCTACAGTAAGCTGCAACAGAGAAAACAAAAGAAAACTGGATTTGTGGCCTGATAAAACTTCAGGTTTCGGGAAACCGAAACTAAACTATGAGATGAAAGTGCAAAAAACAAACAAAAACAAAACAAAGACAAAACCAAAAATTTGAAAAAAGAACTAAACAAACCAACAAATAAACAACGAAACTTCTCTCTTCATCCTTATCTCCTTTCTGTCCCCCTGACAAAACGCCAAATTAAAAAAAAAAACTCTCGGATAATTAGCAAAAGGAAAGAAAGGAGGATATATATATATTTTTTTTTTTCTTTTTTTTTTTCCCTCATTCAGATTTATATAGCCGTTTCGTTCTGAGCACGAAACGGACTAGTGCAGATTGGGATTCTACCTTAGTACTCTTTAAGAGATCCATTATTTTTTGGGGGGTTGATAGATTTGTTTCTGTAAGTAGCATGGCTCTCTCTATTATATATTTGGAACATTCGATTAAGAAATGCTCAACTGTTTCAAATTTCTTAGGCTGACATGTATCACAAAGTCCCGTGGGGTGTATATTAAGTCTTTTTAAATCGTAGTTCAATCCTATTACGCCAAAACGGAGTCTGTGGATAATGGTTTCGTGGAATCTAATTAGGGAACAAAAAAATGGAGAATTAACAGTGGGATGGTATAATTTGAGTAGGCGGTGGGATTCATTCCATCTTTTTTGCCATTCTAGATTGTATCTTTTGAAAATGAGATGTTTTATTTCTGTTAAAGATAATTTGTTGTTGATTTCGATTTTTTTCTTCAATGCATTTTTTGCTTTCATGTCCGCCATCTCGTTCCCACTAATACCGCAGTGGCTGGGGATCCATTCAAAGTTTATATCTATGCCTAAATATGTTAGATTTGTTAGTAGGGTAAGAATTTCTGAGACAAAAGGTACTTCTTTTTGTTCTGATATTGCTACGAGGGAGCTTAATGAGTCACTAAATATTACTACTCCTACGTATATATCAAGATTTTCTAACCAGTGGAGGGCTAAGATAATTGCTGCTAATTCAGCTCTATATGATGAAGTATAATCAGTGAGGCGTTTAGACTGGGAGTAATGGAAAGCTGGAGCGTAAAAGGAGGCAGCACAGGCTCCAGTGACGGGTTCTTTGGATCCATCTGTGTAAATATGGAGTTGATTTGACCATTTTGAGTTAATAAGATTGAGGCTTTTTTGTTTTTGGTATAATGGATGGTCATGTTTATTTAATTCCTTGTTCAGTTCTACTGAAACCTTCGGGCGTTGAAAAAGCCATGGAGGAAAAGCGTATATATATGATTCTACAGAATAGTTTATTTTTTCTGCTCTGATTCCAAAAGGTTTATTATTTTTTTGAGTTTTGGATAAATCGAATTGCCAGCATGGTTTTATATTAAGCAAAATTGGATGGTCTTCATGTGTTTCAATCTTTGTCCTGAACTTATCTGTGAGTGCTCTTCTTCTCAGGTCGAGGGGCATTTCCCCGAGTTCAGCCTGTAGGGCTTCTAGTGAAGTAAGAGGGAGCCCTCCAACACAAATCCTTAATGCTTGATATTGAATTGCATCTAATTTTGCTTTCATTGTTTGGGATGCACTATTATAAGCCTCGCACCCATAATCCATTAGCGATCTTATTATTGCCCTATAAACAATGAGGAGGGATTTGGAGGAGCTTCCAAATAATGTTCCAGTAAGGCTTCTGAGAATGTTCAGTTTCCTTATGGGCATGCCATGTGAGTCGGTGATCAAAAGTGACACCTAAAAACTTTTTAACAGAGTTGAAAGTTAGACGATTCTCTCCTAGTTTTATCTCAGGGCAATTATTTTGGGGAGCTTTTGTAAATAAAACCAGAGCGGCTTTATGAGAGGAGAGACGGAAACCCCATTTATTAAACCATTCGTGTAATTTATTAAGATATTCTTGAATTTTGTTTGAGGTTACATCTAATTGATTCCCGGACATCCAGACTGCTATATCATCTGCATATATAGATGTGGTGACTGGATTGATGATAGGGATGTCCCTCATCATGATATTATATAATATGGGACTAAGAGTACTTCCTTGTGGGAGTCCGTTTTGCATTACATATATTTTTGATTCACTCTTTCCAATTGTAACTTGAAATGTTCTATTTGAAAGGTAGTTGTAGAGAAAAGTTAGCATTTTACCCTTTATACCACACTGCAATAATTTGTAAATTAGACCTTTTATCCACAATCTATCGTACGCCTTTTCGACGTCTAAAAATAGAGCCAAAGTATGTTCTCCATAGTGTTTTCCAAATCAACAATACTATCAGTGGTGTTGTGGTTTTTTCGGAAGCCGCTGATTATGGGAGGCAAAATATGATGTTTTTCAATGTACCATTCAAGTCTTCCTTTAACCATGCGTTCAAATATTTTGGAGAAGCACGAAGAAAGAGCTATAGGTCTATATGAAGAGACAAGTTTAGGATCTTTCTTTTCCTTAAGAATCGGAACGAGAGTAGAATGTTTCATTTCATGTGGTATATCTCCCGAGTCCCAAATTTTGTTCATTATTTTCAACATTACTTTTTTAGATTTAAGAGGAAGATTTTGATAAACGATATAAGGGATGTTGTCTTTACCTGGGGCTGAATTTTTGCAGGTTTTGAGAACCTTTTCTAGTTCCAAAATTGTGAAAGATTCATTTATTACATGATCTAAACCTTCAGATTGTGCCTGAAAAATCTCAAATTCAAGGTTGGGTAATTGTTTTTTTGTTGGAAAGGTAGATGATCCTATTTCCTGAAAATGATTACCTAATAATTCTGATTTGTCTGGATCTTTTGTTATTACCTTGTTATTTTCAATAAGTGCCGACATTCTGTTAGATTTCTTGCTAGTTATGCCGTTCATCCGTTTGATTGTTGCCCATATTTTGCCTTCGGGAACGAAACGGTTGAGTTTTTTGCAGAATAAATCCCAATATTCCTTTTTCGTTTTACGTAGAATTTTTTGTGCTTCTGCCTTTTTTTCCTTGAAAGAGGCAAGATTTTGTACAGATATATGTCTTGTTAGTTTATTTTTAGCTCTATTCCTCGCTTTTATGCTTTTGGTACATTCGGGAGTCCACCAAGGAATAGGGTTATGCTGTGTTTTTGTGTTAGAAGGAACTGTCTTAAGAATAACATCTGTAAGACTTTTTATGAAAAAAGTATAAAATTCTTGAGGACTTTCAAAATTTATGAATTCATCCATCAATTCTTCACACTTCTTTGCGAAATCAGCCCATTTTGTATTTTTGAAAGACCAAAATTTCCTATGAGTAGAATTATCTTTTCGAGGTGCGGTGTCTTTAGAGATATCCATAAAAAGCTCTATCGATATAGGGAAATGATCACTGCCAAAAGAATTGTTGAGGACCTCCCAGGAGCATCGGTTCGATAAAGCTGGGGAAGTTAAACTAAGATCCAAATTGGACATTTTTCCAGAGAAAGGATCAAGTCTTGTTCCTGAAAGATCGTTTAATATAACTAAATGGTGTTTATTAATGAAATCTTCTATGATAAGTCCGTTATGATCATTTTTCACACTGCCCCAAAGGCTGTTATGGGAATTAAAATCTCCTAGTATGAGAAACCTATCAGTACCACAGGCTACAGTTAGTAATTTATTTAAAATATTTTCATTTAATTTTTGACATGGATTGTAAAAATTGACTATGCCAATATGGGACTCGCCAAAATACACTTTAATATGTTGGATTTCATGTTCCTTATCAAAATGAGGGGTTAAGTAGTCGACCGTGTTGTGGATGTAAAATGCACACCCTCCTCTATTTTGATTTATACGGTTCCTGGGTATACATGTATAATTGGGAATGTTAAAAATATGATCTTCCCCGAACCAAGTTTCTTGTATGCAAATAATGTGATAGAAAAAATTGTGAGGATTGCTTAGGTATCTAATAAGTTCACTGCCATGGCAGTGTAGGCCCTGTGCGTTCCACTGCAATATTGCTAGGGACGCCATGATAAGAAAAGAACTAGCTACCTCCTTCTGCCTGTGGGGTAGGGGTAGATCCACTTCTTAGCAATCGTCCAGTTACCGATTCCACCAGAGCTAAAACTTCATTCTTTGTTTTTCCTTCCACAAAAATGAATATAAGATAGGTAATAAAATTTATAATCTGTTCATTGTCTGCTGTTGTTAAAAAATTACCTTCCGTTTTAGGCTCGTATCTATGTTCTTCTTTTGTATGTTCATAATTAAGATCCATTGGTACTTCTGTTTGTGGTGCAGCCTTTTGGGGGAGGGGTTCTTTTGGACGGACCATCGGAGGGGCGGATTTAGTTTGAGCTACAAGGGGATCAATTTGGTGCTTGTTAGTAGAGTCTACATTATGAGGCGTGGTCAAGTTATTTTCTGCTGTTTTTTCTTCATTAGCGAGCATTTTTGCGGCGTTAGCATAAGTTATGTTCTTAGTTACTTTTATGTGTTGTATTTTCTGTGCCTTTTTAGCCACAGCGCAGCCATTGTATGCTGCAGAATGTCTGCCCCCGCAATTGATACATTTTATATCTTCTTTCTTTTGACATTCCTCAAAAGTATGTGCTTCTCCGCACCTTACACAACGTATCTTTGCTCTGCATTGAGCTATGCCGTGGCCAAACCGTTGACATTTGAAGCATCTTGAAGCACGGGGTACAAAGATCTTAACTGGGAAAATTTGAAAACATAAGTTTACTTGTTGGGGTAGATTTGTTTTATTGAATGTTAGAATCACACTTTTGAGGGGTACCTCTTCGATGGGGCCATTTTCATTTTGTTTTGTTTTCTTAGTAATTCTCTTTGCAAAAGAAACTCCTTGGGTCTTTAGCTCTTGCTTGATTTCCTCTTCTGAGATAGCTGTAGAGACCCCATGAATAACGCCCTTCACTCCGGCTCGCTTTTCTTCTATTTTTACTGGGATGTTGCCAATTTGGGTTATTTGTTGAAGAGCGGTCATTTGCTTTTGGTTTTTGCACTTGACAATAATGCAATGAGGGAGAGAGATAATATTGTCAATTGGATTGGGACAAGTGCATTTAATTGCTCTTGCTATTTCTATGGGATTAACGTTGTTGAAATTCTTGTTTTTTTCTATTGGGCTAATATACAGAGTAAAATTGACCCTTCTGTTTGTGGATGGGGTACTGTGTATCGTAAAAGTTGTGTTGCTTGTACTATCTGACGAAGATTCCGCCCTGGGCGTGATATTTTCCACGTCCAAGCTTCCTTCACGTCTTCGTTTGCCGCGAAATTTGATTTTAGGTGATCGTGCGTACGTGACAGTCCGGAATTCATCGTCAGTGGTATCTTGCAATGGCGGTCCCGTTTTCGCGTGACCCTCTGCCATGATTGGTCCGCCGCTACAGGGCGGGGTATTCAAAAGAATACGTGTTAGCCTATGCGTTAGTGTGTGCGGAATGGGAATTAGTTGAGGGCCAACAAATCCTGCTTACCTTTGCTTTCTCTTTGCAGAAGAAATCCAAATATTGGTCCGAAAAGATCCGTAAAAGATGCGGTTCGATGAAAAAATAGCAATTCTGATAATGAACACCAAAAATTGGAAGGAAATGAAGAGCTCCTCGAGAACCCTTCCTCTTCCGCGCGCGTCACCAACAGCGACAGTGTAGACGTCAACTCCATCTCCATAGGCTTGACTATCTGATAATAACATAAAGTTGTTTATTTAAATACATTAACACTTCATATTGACTGGATATTATAATTGCACATGGAAACAAACACTCTTTATTATTAAGTTCTTTGTTTTATTAAGTAATGCATCTAAACATATATTGCCATTTTATCTGATTTTATTTTGTATATTTGTAAACCCCGACTAGTGAGGAGAGCTTCATAACAGAAACTAGTTTTTCTTTTAGTCATCCTCAGGCACTAGTCGGTGGTAATTTATTCCTCTTGTATATATTCTTATTGTCTTTTGCCTGGAAATAAAATAAATAAAAAAATAAATAAAAAGACTTAATATACACCCCACGGGACTTTGTGATACATGTAAGCCCAACAAATTAGAAACAGTTGAGCATTTTTTAATCGAGTGTCCCAAATATATAATAGAGAGAGCCATGCTACTTACAGAAACAAATCTATCAACCCCCCCCCCAAAAAAAAATAATGGATCTCTTACAGAGTACTAAGGTAGAAACCCAATCTGCATTGGTCCGTTTCGTTCTCAGAACGAAACGATTATATAAAGTCTGAATTTTTCTCCGCCCCCTAATTTTGTATTTTTTATTATTCATTCATTATTATTATTAATTCTTTTTTTCTATAAGCGTTAAATCTATGAAAGGGAGACACAAAGCAGAAGAAGATGCAGACACATGGTCGATTTTTACCCACTTTCCTATACCGTGGGTCACGGCATTGGGGGGCACCAGCAAAAATTTTGAGTCACTAAGTGAGCGCACGAAGCGCGCCCAGTTGCCAGGTATACTGACCTGAGACATTTTAAGGACAGTGCCATTAAACTGATATGTCTCTCACTGGTCAAATAATGCGAGCGCGAAGCGCGAGCTTAAAATTTTTGATATTTAGACCTAAAAAGGGACATTATAATCAATCTTTTGTAATCATGATATGTACCTGTCTCGCTAAATAATGCGAGCGCGAAGCGCGAGCTGAAATTTTTGTAAATATTGACCCCCAAAAAGGAAGATTTTAAGGACTATATTTTAGGAATCCATTAAGAGTATACACATCTCACCATAGTCATCTAATGCGAGTGCCAATAAGCACTTGCTGATTTTGTTAGAATTACATCTAAACATGCACATAAAGCACTTGTAATCATGATCAACATACCCATCTCACTAGTCAAATCTTGCGAGCGCGAAGCGCGAGCTGAAAATTTAGGAAATTCAGACCCGAAGAGGGGCATTTTAAGGCTTGTTTGTAGAAATTCACGAAGACCATACGTAGTTCACTAACCAAATGATGCGAGCGCGAAGCGCGAGCTGAAATTTTTTAATATTCAGATTAGAAAGAGGGACATTTAAGGACTGATTCTAGGAATCCATGGAGAGCAGACATATTTCACCAATCTTCTACTGCGAACGTAAGCACGGACAGGAAATGTTTTATATCAAGACCTTAAAATGGGGCAATCACTTTAAGTAGTCATAAAAAGAAGCATACTATTGTACATAAAACAATAACTCGAAGTGCGAGGAAATATATTTGGCAGTTTGGTGTATATTGACTTAAAAACGGGAGGTTTTAGTAAAACAGGATTATATATATATCTCGGTAAACAGACAATGCAAGCACCAGGAACAATGAAGACATAGGCCCTGAGCAAATTATGTTTCATAAAGTTATGAAAAAAAATGTTTCTTATGTAATATAACATAACATAATTATGATATAATATAACATTATAATGAACAATAATGTCTTCTTTCCCACTTCGTTTCTCTTCCTTTCTCCCTCTTTTTCTCCTTTTTCCCGTTTTTTTTTTTTTTTTGGGGTCAGCCGATTGGGAGGGCACGTGCCCCCCATGCCCCTCCCCATAGTTACGCCACTGGTCCTATACATTTTGATTATATGTCATTTTACTACATCGACAACAGATAGCCCGTAACGCGGAGCTCAGCGATCGTCGTGGATCCTGTTTTTCTCTCTTTTTTTCCTTATTCTTTTTTCCCTTCCTTACCCTTTGCTAATTATTCGAGTTCTTTAATTTGGTGATTTGTCAGGGAGGACAGAAAGGAGTTAAGAATGAAGAGAGAAGTTTTGTTGTTTATTTGTTGGTTTGTTTGGTTTTGTTTTCAATTTTTTTTTTTTTTTTTTTGCACTTTCATCCCATACTTTAGTTTTCGGTGTCCCGAAACCTAAAGTTTTATCAGGCCACAAATCCAATTTACTTTTGTTTTCTGTATTGCAGCTTACTGTAGCAAAAGAAAATAAAACGTGCTGCAAGAAACAGAACGCATACAAAAAAAGAAAAAAGGTAAATTATTATTTTAAAAGGACAAAAATACAATATGTCTATATAAGAAGAAAAGAAAAGAAGAAGAAGAAAAGAGAAAAAATGCAGGAAAAAATGAAACAAGACAAGAAAAAAGAGAACAAATGAAAAGAAACGAAAAAAAAAAGAAATAAAAAGAAAAAAGAGAAAAGAAAAGAAAAAAAATAGGAAAAAAGAGAAAAAAGAAAAATAAATAAGAGGAAAAAAGAAAAAAAAATAACAAGAAAAGAAAAGAAAAATAACAAGAATAACAGGCTGTTGAAAATGAACAAAAGCTGTGGCAAAAATAGTCAATCCTGACTGGTTGCCAACCAAGGAAAGAAGAAGAAGAAGTTGTGGCGTGCGCCTGTAATCCAAGCTGTGGGGAAGTTACAAATTGATACAGAGGTTCGAGGTTCGAGCCCTGGTCACGTCTTTTGGATGATGACGTTAAAGGTCGGTCCCAGGCGTAAATAATCATATCTGATTGATACACGTCTGACAAAACTCAAATACACGCACACACACACAGTTATTCAACGTAAATAAGTTTGTGGGTCTTTGTTTTTTCTATTATTATTTATTCATTATTATTATTCATCATTTGTTATTTGAAATTTCTGGGTCTGGATGAAAGACTATGCTATATTTCCATGTTATTTAACATTAATAAGATAGTGGGGTCTTTGTTATTTATTGACTCTTTAAAAAAATGATTTGTAATTTTGAAATAAGTGGGCTGGAAGGAAGACTACGCTATATTTCCATGTTATTCAACATCAATAAGATTGTGGGGCCTTTGTTTTATTATTATTCTTTCTTATGATTTGTTATTCCAAAATAACTGGGTCTTGAAGAAAGACTACGCTATATTTTCAAGTTATTTAACATCAATGAGATTGAGGGGTCTTTGCTAATATTGTTCTTTATGATTTGCTATTTTGAAATAACCGGGGCTGGAACAAAGACTACATCATATTTCGGCGTAAATATTCATATCTGAATGACACGCGCCTTAAAACCTAAATTAACAACAACAACAGCTATTCAATGTTTAAAAGATTGCGGGGTCTCTGTTTGTTTGTTGTTGTTGTTTTATTATTTTTGAATGATTTTTTTATACTTGGGTCTGGAGGAAAGACTTTGCTATATTCACATTTTGTTCAACATTAATAAGATCGTGGGATCTTGAAAGGTAAAGCAAAGCCGCCTATTGATTTTGGTGTGGGCGGAGACATTGTTGCCATGGTAACAAGAGTTTTTGTCAAGACTGAGGGATCCAAACGTCGTCCGTCCGTCCGTCACAAACCTTATGACACAACTCCACAACCGTAAGTCACTTTTCAACCAAACTTGAATGGTAGATGGACTTGGGGAACCTACATGTTATGCTGCAGTCGGAGGTCACAGAGTAAGGTCAAAGGTCATTTTCAGGTCAACGTTAACGTTTACATGCAAGACTCTCTTATGACACCTAACTCCGCAACCGTAAGTCACTTTTCAACCAAACTTGAATGGTAGATGGATTTGGGGTACCTGCATGTTATGCTGCAGTCTGAGGTCACATGGTAAGGTCAAAGGTACATGCAAGACTCTCTTTCTCCGCAACCATAAGTTACTTTTCAACCACACTTAGATGGTAGATGGGCTTGGGAGACCTGTATGCTAAGGTCATTGTCGCCATGATAATTGTATTTATTTGTCAAATTTCAGTGTGAGCTCTATATATCGCAATGACGGATGACCCGGTGGGTTCGGGTGATACATGTGCTAGGCTGCGCGACCCGCCGAGCATCTCTAGCATTTATTTGCTATTTGAAATATTTGGGTCTGGAGGAAAGACTACGCTAAACTTCTATGTTATTCAACATTAAGAAGAATTAATTTTGGGATCTTTATTTGGAAGGTTGTTTAAATGTTTTATATCATCGGGTCTGGAGGAAAAAGACTGTGACTTTGCGCTATATGAACGCATTACTATAGGGTTTTAGTTTATAACAGATTCGCCCAAAATCCCTTCAAATTTATAGCATTTGTGGGTAAAGTCATTATTACATTTGTGGGCGATCAAAAATTATTACATTTGTGGGTAAAGTGCATTATTACATTTGTGGGTGAAATTATTACATTTGTGGTTAAAGGGTTTTAGTTTTTAGTTTTAAGTAACCAGGTCTGGAGGAAAGACTACGCTTGATTCTCAATTTACTCTTAGCACATATATTTACAATACGCACCGTATAAGTAAAAACAACAACAAAGACATTTATTCCATCAGTTTTGATTAACTGGGTCTGGAGAAAAGACTGAGGTCGATTCTCATTTTTAGTCCACTGGAATGTCATTATTGTATCTTAGTATGGACTTATATTATAATTTTTGAAATAACCGGGTCTGGAAAAAAGACTTTGGACTTATATTATAATTTTTGAAACAACCGGGTCTGGAAAAAGACTGGACTTATATTATGATTTTTGAATCAACCGGATCTGGAAAATAAACTTTGCACTTTTGTGCTATATGAACGCATTACTATAGGGTTTTAGATTTTAGTTACCCGGTCTGGAGAAAAGACTAAGCTTGATTCTCAATTTACTCTTAGCGCATATACTGTATTTACAATACTCGACGTATAAGTTAAAACAACAAGAAAGACATTTATTCCACCAGTTTTAATTAACTGGGTCTGGAGAAAAGACTGAGGTCGATTCTCATTTTTATTCCACTGGAATATCATTATTGTATCTTAGTATTGACTTATATTATAATTTTTTAATTAACCGGGTCTGGAAAAAAGATTTTGCACTTTTGTGCTATATGAACGTATTACTATAGGATTTTTGTTTAGAACGGATTCGCCAAACATCCCTTCAAATTTATTACATGTTTGGCTTGGGAGGGAGGAAAGAAAAATAGGCATCTTGTACTCCAAAATCAATTACCCGGCATGATTTTTATAGAGTATACTTAACTCTAAATAGACTGGGCTATTTCGACGCCTAAGGAGACGGGGGGGGGGGGGGGGGGTGATTCAGCCCCCTTATGATCTCGACGAAAATTGGCATGCGCGTTTTTGCAAAACTATAAGATCAAATTCTGCGAAAAATCTCATTGCTAATGAATTATGCGTAAAATAAAAAAATGTTCTAAATGACTAAATAATGCCCCTAAAATGCAAATTTTTGGTTCACAGACTCTTCTGATCAAATGTTCTTTAAACAATTTCAACAAGGCACATTTATTTTCTTATGTATTTTATTGTTTTCTAAATATCTTATGCATTTCTATGTCTTGCGACCTTTCGTTTTGTTTAACCATAAACAAGATGAAATTAATCTATTTTTAATCAATAAAAAGAAGAAAAATAATGATACATTTATGATTTCTGGCTAAAAACATTATTTGCATTGGATTTGTACACGAATTCACGTTTTTTTTTGCATTGTTGAGTCTGCATTCATTGCAACCTCCAAACTGACCTGATGGTTTGGTAATTCATGTGGTTCTGGAGCCCCCCCCCCCTATTCCCCTTCAAATAAATAGGAGTAGGGGTAAAATTAAATGTATTTTACTTTTCCATATCATAATTTTCATCAATTGCTTTGTTCATCTTGCCAATTTTTATATTTTAAATAAAAGAATTATCAACGTGGTATTTTGTTTACAAAATTATTATTTATTTATTTATTATTATTATTATTATTTTTTTTTTTTGGGGGGGCCGTTCCACTCGCTTACACTTGAATTTTCAAAAGGAACACCTTATCTAACACTCAGCTCTCTCGTTTAGGTTTTGCGTTGCTATACATCCCACTTTTGAGTCCCTACACAATTCGTAAAGCGTAATTAATAGATGACATAAAGGGACATAATAATTATTGAAACTACATGTATCATTTTCTCTGCTTTCACTATAAAACAGTACAGAACTTTACGTAACCATTCGATGTTAATAATAAAAACACTAAAATATTTGAACTGAACTGAATTCGTTGGGTTCCTACTTCCCCGGTGCCCTTGTTAATCCATTGCACCGTATTATAGTTCATGGTAATCTCTATTCATGATTAATCAGATACAGACGGGGCTTGGCGGCCTGACAATTATATATGAACTATATTAATGCCATTTGCAAGAGATCAACAAGTGTCTACTGAACTTTGCAAAATAAAGCAACGGATATTGACATCATAAGCATGATTTAGGAAATGTAACGACCAAATAGTGCCCCGATAACTCACTATATATTCTCAGGGGCGGAAATCTCTCCCAAAAGGTAGGGGGGACACAGGGGCGGATCCAGCCTTCGCCAATAGGGGGGAGGGGCGGAAGTTTGTTTCAGCCATATTTTCCCCGATCGGCAGCTCGAAGATGATTTGTGTTTGTTTCTTTGAAGGAAAAAAATGTGTATGCAACTTAATAATTACTACAAACGCAAAGTGCGAGCAGAAATGAACTGATGGAAAAGATACCTGTTAAAGACTGCGTGCAGTTAGCATTTAACAATAAAATAATGCGAGCGCGAAGCAAGAGCTGATTTTTTTTGGACATTTTCACCTAAAGAATGGAAATTCTAAGCACTTTTTGTAACTCATGCAGAATAGGTATATAAGTATAGACAATTGATGCGAGCGCGAAGCGCAAGCGGAAAATTTCGAGATTTAGTCCTATAATATTTACTGAACGAGACACTCTATTCATGTTTTGTAAATCATGAAAAGGATGAGTATTAATGATGCGAGCGCAAAAAGGTACCTGTTAAGGACTGCTTGCACTTAGCCATGAAGGCGTAACATATTTCAACATTCAAAAAATGCGAGCGCGAAGCTCGAGCTGCAAAAAAAATTGAAAATTTCTATAGAAAGAATGGAAAATTTTAATCAATTTTTGTAATCATGAACAGGATAGCTACATAATTCAACAATTGATGCGAGCGCGAAGCGCGAGCAGATTTTTTTTTCGAGATTTAGACCTAAAAATGGGCCACTCTGTTCATGTTTTGTAAACAGCCATAGGCTGATCTAGGGCTTTTTACCGTGTTTAAATAAAATAAATCAATCAAAATCAATGTTTTGTAAATCATAAAAAGGATGAGTAATAGGGGGTCTTCCTACATTAATAATGCGAGTCCAAAGCGCGAGCAGAAAAATGTTGATATCATGATCTGAAACTGGATAATGATTTAAATAGAGAACAAGTTGAGTATTTGAATAAACATGCGCGCGCGTGTTTCATATTTAGACCTAGAATCTATAGGCATTCTAAATACATCTTTAATCATGAAAATCATGAAACTTTGATATTCCGATCTGAAAAAAGAGTCAATTACAGCTTTATATTTCAAGCACTTTGTAGGAAAATTGTAAGGTGGATATGGATCGCACTTAAAAAAAGAGCTAAAATGTTCATTATTATTACTTTGAGTTTTGACATAGGACCGGGACATCCTTACATGTCATGAAAATGATGATTATCTTCCTACTCCTCTTGCTAAGCGCGAGATGAAACAAAAGGGACAATTTAACTATTGAATCAATATCATATTTATTAATGCCTAATGAGGGCGCGAAATCTGATGATATTATGGCATAAAAACTGGACATTTCACTTTTGTAATTATGAATAGAATGCATCAGTTAATATATTTTTAACCATTAATGTGAGCGCAAATCGCGAGCTAAAATTTTTGATAAACTGTCATGAAAAGGGGATTTTAAGTAGTTTGTTGTATAATCAATATTGAAACATACATAACTCGCCAATCAAAATGCCAGCGTGCAGCACTAGCTGATACGTATTGGCAATCAGACCTGGAAAGGGATATTTTGAAAGCTTTATGGAATACGCGAAAATAATAGGTACCTGATAAATCAAAATTTGCGAACACGCAGCGCAAGCAGCAAATGTTAATAAAATTATTCAGACCATAAAACTGACATTTTTACAGAGCACTTAAAAAAAATCAATTTATAAATCACACAAAATAATAAAAGTTCGATTTCCGAGGTGAAATATGATTTGTATATTGACTTCCAAACTTGATATTTGAGCCCCATATTGAACAAGATATTTAAATCACCTAACAGGCAATGCGAGCGCGAAGCGCGAGCGAAAATTTTATATAGTGGCACGAAAGATTATTTTTATTTTCCAAGTCTTCCCCTCATCTTATTTTATGCACTCGTCGTCCTTCTCTTCTTTTTCTCCTCTCTTTTTCCTCCTTTTGTCCTTTTTCCTACTTTCTTTCCCTTTTTTCTTTTTTTTGCTCCGCCAATAGGGGGGGGGGGGGGCTCGGCCCCCCTGGATCCTCCTATGGGGACAAGGGGCGGGAAAATTTGACAAGCAAAAAAAAAGGTTATCATCCCAAAAGTACGGTCATCTCGTCCCAAAATACATGTTTTATTTCGATTTAGAATGATGTATTTCTTACCATCATAAAAGACCAAAAATAGTAGGGGGGGACATTTGATATGGTGTCCCCCCTACTATTTTGAGTAGGGGGGACACGTCCCCCCTGGGATTTCAGCCCATGCATACTCTGGAAGCTGCTAAATTATCCATTATGAAGATATAAAGGAAATATAACGATCAAAATTCTCCTAAAATAACTGACAATATTTTCTGGACGGAGGTGACATTCGACTGATAAGGTATCCGTCGCAGGATTAGATTTATTTATTTATTTGTTTGAACTATTTATTTATTTATTAATTTGTATATTTGAATATCATTTATTTCATTATATTTATTTATTTATTTATCAATATTTTATTTATTAGGCTACAAATGATAAAATAGGTGTAGGGTAGTCCGGTCCAGTTATAAAAACTGCTTTACAACGGAGCCCTCCACTAAAATGGAGGTCTAAACATCTCACGCAGTTTGATTTTAGTCCAATCAATAAAGTGCATGCGGGAATTACGAATTATTTTTGGATCTTAGTTCAACTGACCCCTGGATATCACATCCAGGGATGTACTTTATGTGAATTCACGTAATAGGATTGATCCGGGCGAGTTGTCTTCATATGCAATTAAGGGTATCAAAAACACCGATTTTCAAAAAAAAGGGTGGCTTTGAAAGACTGGTTAATGGTCAATCGCGGAGTCAAACGTATTTAGGGTATGTTGTTTTCCAAAGCTTTTTTTTTAGACTATATAGCCAAACGTCTTTAGGGTATTTTATTCCCCAAGCTTTTCCCCGGTGTCTTATTCTGGCGACAACTTATTTAGGGGCCAAAATGTGTAAATAAAGCCCACTAAAAACTTATTTAGGGGGTTATTTTGCACACGGGGAAAAGCCGTTTCGGGGGTGTTTGGAAATAATTTGGTCACGCATGTGTACAGCAATACATTTGACTCCCCCCGGGAATTAGAGTTATTTTTGTATCCGCAATCCTTATGACGCTCGCTTAAAATGCAAAGAAAATAATAAATTTCAAACCCTGGCACCGCGCCTCTGGCTTTCATAATACTGCATAAAGTTGTAACACCAATTCGTATACACCTTTATACACTTTCCTTTTTTAAAATTATATGAATAATATGTTTGTGCGATTTTTGTGTCAATTATGACAGTGTATAGCCTGAAATAACGATATCTTATATTTTAATTATTGTCAGTATGTCATCTCGAATCCGCCTTTTTCTCGCTTTGTAAGAGTTCCGTCAGTATCCATGATTTCGTGCCCTACTTTCAAGAAGTACACGCCCATATGATACAAATCGGAGACCACGTGATCCTGCTATTCCATCACGCCAGACAAAGCCATGCATGAAAAGGGGGAATTTGAAACAAATATAAAGGGTCGATTAATGATATACCTGGCACTTTCGAAATGATTATGGTGTATCATCCACAAGCTTACGACCTGAATTACATATCCACAAGGAATCGGTATTTTTATTCCATCGTTAGGAAACCTTGTTACCATTGCTCAATATCTGAACTAAACTGAACGATATATAGTTTCTTTCTTAATAATTATTTTGCAACACAAGCTTTTAAAATGCATTGTGTAGAAAGTCGTCGAGGTTGTATGAAAATGAATTTGAACGTTGTCAGGTGTCTTCAAATAGTAACATTTCTGTTGTTTTCAAATATCTTCAGTACTTCAACCGCGGCACCCATTTCAAATGAGATGACAAGTCCAACTTCTTCACTTCAAGGAAAGCTCAAAACTGAAAATGATGCATCGATGCAACGTTTTCAATCTGCCTATTTCAACAATGGCCCTGATATCACCGAGAAGAAAACGATATCGGCTATCATACCAATGATGGTGAAGGAAATTATATGCCCAGAATGCCAATCCAATATTGGTTCTTTGAAAGTTGAAGCGTTTTTCAGGAATCTGATTGAACAAGCAAGACAAGGGAAAGATATTCCCTTCAGACGCGACATCGTTGCCGACACAGCTTACGATGAGCCGGGAACGAACGAGACATCGGCAGAACTACTATTGGAAACTTCGTCATCGGCCACGCCGGCCAGTCTGGCTAAAGATCTCCCTCCACCACTACATGATAACCAGAACATCCCTGTCGTTCATGAAGGACGAATTCCTTCGCCTCTCCAAGATATCGAAAGCACCACTGCCTTTCCCCAGTCTGGAAGTGATCAGAGGTCGATGTTAGATTCCGCGATGAACGATTCGAAGTCAGCTGCGAGTTTGTTGGTTGTCGGCATCGCTGCCGAACCTCCCAGACCATGCCGAGAGGTCGATCTTTCTCTCCAAGACAACAATTTATGGGATCTTCGCAAACTTAGCAAAGCGAGGCGTCCAGGATTTCTCCCGAAACCTCGACCGACATGGCATGGCATGGATAGAGGTCTTCTTCCACCGTTACCAGATTTCCCGAGACCAAGCCCCTCCGACAATACTCCATTGTTTCCTCGTCCTCCAAATATTGAACCCAACCGCTTTCTTTGGGGGTAAAATATATATCACTAATGTGCGGTGAAACTTTATAATTGTATATCCGTAATGTTTAAGTATAGTTTCTAATATTTTGAATAAAATGGTATCCGGATTTGATCTACCTAACGGAATTACCTTGGACATGATGGAAGGGACGATGGCATATCAATTGAACGATGGGCTTCTCAGCCGATTCGATATTAGTTAATTCCATTAATCTGCTCTGTTGTAGCGAGGAAGAATACGTTTTATCATGAACATTCTAGCCTGGAAGTCATGTTAAGAGTTTACCCCGTGCCACCATTATTAATGAATTAAGCGGTAACATTCTGGCAATTGGCTCAATTTTGGTGTACCAAAACAATCCCCATTTAGTGTATATTTGTTAGCGTAAATCTTGGCTCTTGGCTGTTGACGGGGGGGGGGGGGGTTATAAAGGCCACCGCACACCTTACAATCGGTCTGTGACCCGATTTGGGATAAAACGTAGAAAAATTTGATGCTAAATATTAAGACATGGGATATTTAACTGTGCAATGTTCTTAATCATCGTAAGAATCCCCATGTTCATATGTGACTATGCTATCATCCTTATTAGAATAAAAGCGAATTCAATATATCAACGTAATGGCGCCATAGCAATCGAACGATTGGCTACGATTTACATGTAATTTGGCCTTTACTCTAAAATAAAGGCTTGCAATCATCCAAAATATATTTTTCATTCACACTTTAAGAAAATGAGCCAAATGCGATTTGTTCCAAAATCCGATCGTATATAGGCCACAGTGGCCCGTTGCAGAAAGAGTTGCAATCAATCGCAACTCTAAAAATCATGCGCAACTTGATTTTTAACCAATCAACAGCTCGTATTTGGGACTTGCGATTGATTTTTTGACTTACGTTTAAACGCAACTCTTTCTGCAACGGACCACAGTTCCGGGTAATCGAAGATTTAACACTACCTGTTTTGTACATAAATGATCTGTGTAGTTTTTGTTTAAACTCTTCGTGAAATAAGAGTGAAAAGAAAATGAAATTTCATCATTTTAATGCACATGTCACTGTGATACAATCGGTAGAGATGCCTCCATGAAAAATAATAGTCACATACATGCAGATTGGTAATTATTACCTGTTCTTGACCATGCTACACATCAATGAAGACAAAAAATCTAATTCATTGGTTTGACATGCAGGGATGCCATACGGTTTTGGGAGAGATGTACTGTAAGTTTAAGAACGCCTTTAAAGTGTATATTTTCGTTATTAAATTGTATTCATTGCGTGTTTGTCATGATTTCCTAGTTTTATAAAGCGTGTTTTTCTTTTATCTAACACGTTAATTGGTCGAGAATCCATTCTCTACCTCTGTGCATCTTGAAATAATGACTCATGATTGAAATGAAGGATATTAAAGAATTCACAGTTACCAAATTAAAGGGGAATCACATCTCAAAATTTTCGGCTCCCGTTTCACAATTCCTCGCTTTTGTCATCACATAAAAATATATTTACATACCACGGTCGAACGAGTATCTTTGTTTACATATCAAGTAGATTCTACGAATCTTGAAAAAATAATCTCAAATAAAAATGAAAGCTACAACAAATAGCTGCTACTACTACTACCACCACTACTACCACTACTACTACTACTACTACTACTACTACTACTACTACTACTACTACTACTACTACTACTACTACTACTACTACTACTACTAATATTACTACTACTACTACTGCTACTACTACTCCTACTACTACTACAACTACAACCACTGCTCTCATTGCCACTACACTTATACATCATCATTATGGGACAAGTCTACCAAAGCAAAAAGTTTATTTAAATGAAAAGAGCAAACACTGAAAAATTTCATCGAAATTCGGATGTAAAATAAGAAAGTTAAATTTCACAAAACTGGTTATATGCACATCTTTGATGAAATTTCCAGCGTTATGCTTGATTGATTTTTTTCGCTATTGATTCGATTCAACAATTTCTGGGGTGGACTTGTCCTTTAAGAATCTGAGCATCATCACTTCTTAACATCACGTTGCACCATTGGTTTATGGACATTTCTATCTTTAAAATGCAATTTTGCGAAGTAATCATGGATGTGGGATAAAGTCTTCAGGAACGGACTCAAAATGAATCAGCAATCATATTGATGGCATCGCTTTTTTCACCTTGTGATAATCCTTAAGATTCTGTAGAAACTGGCGAGAATGGATATGGAATAAAAATATGATAATATCACGACACAATGATCATGGTGATTGATCTATCGGAAGCTCAAGTGTAAAACCATGGAAGTAGACCTCCATGGTAAAACTAAGATGAGAGAGAGAAAGGGGGAAGAGAGAGAGAGAGAGGGGGGGGGGGGGTAAGTTGTGTTGATGGTACTTACGTGTTTGCGTGGTGTGTGTGTGTGAGTATGGGTTGGGGCGGCCGGTGCATAAAGATGGAAGTGTGCAGTTAAAAACGGGGTTAAAAAGAGGGTGGAGTTCAGCGTTTTGGGGTGTGTGTTTTAAATATGAATTTGTAGATGGATGTATTAGAAATTAAGCGTGTGTAGAAAGAGAGATATTATGGTGGGCCGTTCCCGCCAAAACGCATGCCAGAACCATACGCGTGCAAGCCAGAACGTACGCATGGTTCTTTCATAACGTACGCGTGGATCTGTCATAACCATATCGAAAACTTGTATGCAGTGTACCGGACATGTAAAAACATATAGCAGACGACGTTTGCAGACCTCGCGATCATCGTATGACTAGTGGTGCGGAATGTTCCATTGCGGCTTTATGGGGGAAATAGCATTACAGAGGGATAAAATGTATACACACATAATGTTTCAGCGTTGATTCGCAATATTTTGAGTCAATTTTCATGAATTATCGTTGTTTGAACATTTAAACATCATTATAAAATGAAAGAAATAAGCAAAACTTAATTTTCAGACTTAGCTATATATGCAGTGGTAAGCTAGGATGCACCCCTCGTATACATAATGGACCCGTCACGAGTGTAGGTTTGCTCTTCGGACATCACTATCACAAAGAAAATCTCCTCTGATTTGATGATAAAAGTGCCCTATTTCCTTATTAACCAATCTCCATGGTTCTTTCATGAGTATTTGCCTTACAATGTGCCCTTTATTGTAATCTGGGCGGAAATTCATGATACCACCACCCACCGATGTGACGACGGATATAATCCACCCGGGTACTATAAAAATGTCCCCCAAACCCATTATCCCAATACATATTCCTGACTATGGATGGTTTCTAGTGATTTTAATGTAATAAAGTGCCATATTTCCCACCAATTGAATGTAAAAAAAATTATGGTCATCTGATAGAAGAAGTTGTTACCATTCATTTCAGGGGGGCGGAAATTCTATCTGAATCAACGCTTGTCCTTGATACACATTTGTTTGTGAAAAAAGGGTATAATGCAAGGGAATTCTGCATGTTATAAGGGTGCGCGCGTGCAGCGAGGACCTTCTGTCCGCTAGTTTTCCATATGGTACGTATGGCCCGGGGGGGCCACTTACATTGACGAGTGGATACCATGCGCGACCAAAAAAACACGTAAAAGGGATGTCCTTTTCACGATAGGGCACGTTACGTACGTAACGTGATAAGGGTGTCAAAAACACAAAAATAATGAAAAAAGGGTGTCTATTTCGCCAGGAAAATTACGTGTTTAGGGTCGAATTTGCGGGAATGATAAAACAAAATTAAAATGTTTTATAAAGGATGTCCATTTTGCCCCAACACTTCGTGTTTAGAGTCCGATTTGCGCGAGGTGTAGAAGGTGGGGTCGTACCTAAACCAAATAAGGTAAAGCCGACGACCGAAGGACCCGTAACAATAAAACATTCCTGTACTTGTTTAGGGGTTCATTTCAGGGAATATTTGCCAAGAGTGTCGTTTTGTTTCCAATACTTGTTAAGGGTATGGTTTCACACGCCAATACTTGTTAAGGGGTGCATTTTCAGAATATGGAAATTACGTGTTTAGGGTGCTTTTCGAGACCCCATGGTCGCGCATGGTATCCATTCGTGAATGGAAGTGGCCCCCCCGGGACGTATGGTCTTGACAGAACGTACGTATGGACATTTTCTATTATATTTCTATGACATTCTTAACGTACGTATGGTTTTGGCATTACGTACGCGTGGTTATGTCATATACGTACGCGTGGTTTGGTCTATGAGTTGATTATTTTACCGGGAACCATGCGGACGTAATGAAAGAACCACGCGTACGTAATGACAGAACCACGCGTACGTTATGCCAAAACCATACGTACGTTAAGAATGTCATAGAAGTATAATAGAAAATGTCCATACGTACGTTCTGTCAAGACCATACGTACGTTATGACAGATCCACGCGTACGTTATGAAAGAACCATGCGTACGTTCTGGCTTGCACGCGTATGGTTTTGTTTTGGTATGCGTTTTGGCGGGAACGGCCCACCATCATAAGAGATGGCCTAGGGGTGTGAGCGTGTGAGGATACGCGCACCTGGTGCGTGTAGAATAGGACGATGTGTATGAACACGTTTTTATGTAGCTAGTAAAGCTAAAGGGACAGGGTGTATGTATGTGTGGGGTGCGTACGTGGGGATGTACGGTGTGCATACTTATTTAGAAAAAGGGGATGGTGTTGATATGTCGATATTTTCGTATGAAAAGGGAGGTAGCTGTGTGTGAGGTGCGTGTCTGTCGGGGTGTGTATATCAAGGGAGTGTGTGCGTGTGTGTGTGTGTGTATTTAAAAGAAAGTGTTGTAAACAGTGGCATACCTGGGAAGGGGCAAAGATTTTCTTACAGAAATTGATGTTTTAAAGAGGAGTAGAAAGGTTGGATAAGTGAAAACCTTTTGCATATGCCTACGGTCTCTTTTTGGCCTCTTTAAATGGTTTAAACCAACATTTATATGTTGGATTCACAGGAAGTATGGTTGGATATAACATTTTGGAAAATGTCACTCCTCAAATCTTTCAATGTCTGATTTAATATTTCAGTAGTTAGTAGGAATCAACAAATAAATATATTGATGAATGAATGAATGAATAATTATATAAATAACAAATGAATAAATAAATGAATGGATGAATATGATGGGTGTGTGTAGAAAGAGAGGGGGTGTGTGTGTTCAAAGGTCCGCCTGTAACAGGGGCCGCGGAACGGGGAGGGGGGTGGGCTTCAGCCCCCACTTTTTTCCAAAACCATGTACAAACGTAAAAATCACCATCTGTTAGTGATTTTTTGGTCAGCCCCCCCCCCCCTCCGTGGCGTAATGAGCCAGACTTGAATTTTGAGGGGGCAAGATATGGTATATTGGGCAAAATCTATTTAAAAAAAAGTTGCGAGCGAGCAAATTTTGTGATAGATTTTTACATAATATTCAGAAATATCATATTTTACCAATCTCTCTTCCCCTTTTTTCCTTTCCTTTTTTTTTCTTGGTCGTGATTTTTTTTTTTTTTTTTTTTTTTTTTTTTTTGGGGGGGGGGGGCATCTGTCCACTACGCCACTAGCTCCCCCCCCCACTTTCAGAACTGTTCCAAGGCCCATGTGTAAGGGAAATTTTGAGTAGTTGCCTCATGTACAGTACCTATATATAGATTGGATGTTCGGAAAGAAAGGAAAGTGTAAACCCTTTACAGCCTGGGCTAGTTTAAAATTGCAGAGCCACCCACCCGCGGGGTGCTTATGCAACTCCTGAGATCTCGGTTAATCGTGAAGAAAATTGGCAAGCACGTACGTCACCCATGACGTATTTCCGAAAATTAGATACTTTATTGTACCAAAGTGGCGATATCATTTTTTTTTTTAAATCGTCGGCTACACTCTTCTAGTCAAATATAAAATGAAATCAACTGCTTAACGTGAAAATAATGAAACATTTATGGATTTAGGCTTGCACATTTAATCATGACTACAATTTTGGGTCTGACATGCACTGAAGAAATGCTGCTTATAACTTCGGAAGGGCGTAATCAGGCCTCGAAAATTTGGTCTTAAAAAGTTGCGAGAGACTTGAAGTAGTGAAATGTTGCGGCACGTTCTTTTTTCGTTTTATCGCAAAAATATATGGAGAGGGTGAGGGAGAATATACTTGTGACATCACATCGGGCTACCATTCGACCATTGTGGAGGTGCCGTGGCCGAGTGGTCTAAGGCGCCTGGCTATACATGGAAACTCCGCGGTTCGATCCCCGGCCGCGGCACCTATGCCCGTGAGCGAGGCATTTAATCTACAATGCTCTTTTATCCTGCTTTCAAATAAATGGAAATGCTTTATGTATTATTGGTAACTAGGTGTGCACTTGTTTTAAAAAAAAATCGAGAAAGCCCCCCCCCCTAAATTCCCGAAAGGCTGGGTAATAATAATAATAATCATGATAATAGTTACACTTATATTTTTCTAAGCGCTTTACATTGCAATTGTTATTGCCCCTGTCAATGTATGCACTTTCCCCATTCCCTGGGGAACAAGATTTCCAAGACTCAACTGCTAGGCATACTACATAGGCTTTCGCATCCTACCGGGTACCCATTTAAAACCTGGGTGGAGAGTGGCAAAGTGTGGATTAACGCCTTACCAAAGGACGCTAGGCCGTGGTGGGACTCGAACACACGACCCTCTGATTGCAAGGCGAGAGTCAGAACCACTATATACATCACGACGCTTCCACGGGTACAGTTTACCCGACGCTTTGTGAAAATATCGGTCAAATTACATGCATGTATACGAATGTTGGGGACCAATTTACCCGATTATTTGTAAACATTCCAAGGCAAATAGAGGAAGGGTCGGGTAAACTGGACCCAACCTTTCGTGAATTTAACACTTTTTCTCGAATGTCGGTTTACGCGATTGCCCGACAAGACGCACCCCCCCCCCCCGATGATTTGATGGGACAAGCCCGAAAATTCAGGTGATTACTTTTCACATTTTGAAAAGGTGTTATCCTTCGATCGTTTCACTTTTGAAGAGGGAGTAATTTCACTCTCTCAAACATTATTATTCTTGTCAATCTAAAGAGTACCTTAGAGGGGTACTCCGGGCTGAAAATAATCATATCTATATACGTTTCACTTTTGAAGAGGGAGTAATTTCACTCTCTCAAACATTATAATTCTTGTCAATCTAAAGAGTACCTTAGAGGGGTACTCCGGGCTGAAAATAATCATATCTATATGAATAGAGAAGTAAAATACAAAGTTATTGAATTCTAAAGTTTTGCAATATCTTGTGAAAACGGTTAATTGGACACCTACATGAATATTCATTAGGTGAGATGATGATGTCCCATCTCCACTTTGCCTTTCCTTATGTTATTATATGATTTCATAAATTATTTCATATTTTCATAGATGTGTGCATGATCTGTCTCCCTTATAATAAATCAAGTTTGCAGCAATGAATAGTTTAGTTGTCAATCCATATTTTAGCTCTTGAAGGATATTATTTGAAGAAATATAATTTTCATGTATATGACATCATCGGTTTTCTCATTGAATATTCATGAAGACATGCATATAACTGTTTCTCCGAAAAAATGCAAATCTTTCTAATGTCAAAACTTCGTTGCTATTACTTGTCCGAATTTGATCAAATTTTCTTTGTCTAATTTTTCTTTATCTGATCAAATTATACCGTTTTTTTTTCAGGGTGGGGCCCATTAATTACAACCACAGGATGATATACGTTCGTACGTAAATATTCTGTGATGTCAATCTCTAAAGTTTCAGAAACTGGTAGAATCAGGCCTATATCCACAGGGCAATGTAAGAAATTATTCTATTACAAAGGAACACACAAAGTAATGAACACATATGTGCATAATTATAACATGTTATATTTTGCTGGTTTTCACCGTATTTTACTGTTTCCTTTTAACAATGCAAACGATCTCACACGACCCAAAACAAAGCCTCATATTTGCAAAAAATAGTTTGATTCAATTTTCCTTATTTTCATTACGACGTGCACTGATGATCATGATGATAGAAATGATTGCAGTTTATCTTACGTCGCCAAATAACAAGCGTATTACGGGAATATGGTGAATATGGTCCTGCGACAGTTGCTCCAGGTAGGTGTGTTGGCCCCAGTTGGTAAGAGCGCCCTTCTCACAACCGGGAGGTCGGGGGTTCAAACCCCGGCCGCGTCAGACCAAAAGACGTTAAAAGATTGGAGTTGCTGCTACCCTGTTTAGCGTTCAATAAAAGGAACAAAAGTGTGAATATTTTACAATGTATCACACACAAAAATTATCATTTAAAAAATATCGATCTGGCACTGCACAGCGGCTGCCGGGCCCACGATCAATTGGGCAAAGCAAATTTTCGGAGTATTTCATTTCATGTCATGTCTATTTCGAACAATAAAACATGTATTTTCATCTTTTTTTTCATCTTTCAGGTAGGGTTAGGGTTGCATTAGGGTTTTATGTAAGGTTTAGGGTAAGGTATATAGTGTTTTAAACCCAGTCGAGTGTTGAAGTTGGTCTTCGATTAGTGTGCAGAATTTAGAGCGGAACAACTGTCGCATGAGCAAATGTCGTGGAACGGGGTTTGCGCTCCGCCAGTACTTTTTTTTAGATATTGTTTAAGAAAAAAGAATCTACCGTGCGGGAAACATTAAACCTTCACATTTCTAGATATTCCTTATTTGCCAGCTAACTTGGAGATTGTCAGCGGCAATCGGAGTACCTGTTCCATGACATTTGTTTCGGTTTCCAACACGATATATAAAAAAAAAACAATATCTCAAAAAGGAATGGTGAAGCGCAGACCCCGATCAATATTACTAATAATTGACTTGTCATGATGACAGTTTTGAACGCAAAGGCTATATAGGCCGACTTATTTCTTTCCAGTAAAAGCAGACCCGGAACCTGACCTACATCGGTCACGTAGAAATCAATTCTTGATAAACCATCGGTGTGAAGTCACTTGTGCCTGCGGAGATGAGTCCTGCATGCGGATTGCGGAGCAATAGTAATGAATACTCAGCCTTATAATAAAGATAACAAATTGAAATTTAACAGCACAATAAACAGAGACACAAACCATATGAAAGTTTTTTTTTTTTTAAATAGCACATGACGTTCTGTGTATTATTCATTACGAACCATACTGGTTAAGAAATCAAGATCCTCTATTAAAGGACTTTCTAGCTATCACCGTAAAGCTTATCCATCGTTAAGACCTGTACTGAACGACACATTTAGCTGGAAATAGGCTTCATTAGTTCAAAACAAGCAAAATACAAGCTGTTTCGCAGAACTTACATGAAAATTAATAACATAACGAAATTCTCAGATTTTGCGATACTTTGCAATGCTGTTATCGGTTGAATCACGTTTATATACGGCATTTGATCGATTGTAGATAATCAATTATCGAAAATGTCATTAAAAAATCAATGGGTTCTAACCACATAAAAACATCTCGTACTTCAGATCTATTAACTGAATAAATACGTCGAATTATATATACATAATAATCAAACACTTTCCGAAGAGCAACTGTCATGATTATAGCGGCAAGAAATATGAAACATCGTTCACTTTATAAATTAAGCCCTACAATCACACTAAACATGTTACACGTAGTGATAATAAAGATATCTTCAGTTTGAGTTGCATAATTCCAGAGTACATTTCGTTTCTCTCCAAAAATTGGATTATATAGCATACACCAATATATATGCATGAAGTATATAGAAGTAGGTCCGGTCACGATTTTAGTCCTCATGACTAAAAAAACATCGACAAAAGACCATCTATTCTGAATTCCTAATCATATCACTTGCATATACTCAACTTAAAAAGTGATGATGCCTATTTACCCAAGTGACTTTAGGGACTATAGCGAATTTCGACTCGGATATTAGTCATTGTAGCTTCAATTTTACCGGAGAAACTAATGCCGAATCATTAATCGTCGGAGTTGACATCAACAGGAAAACCATCGCTGCAAGTCCGAATGTAACAAAATAATTGAGGAATTATACGGAGATTTCAAGTCCAGCAACGTGTTGAGAGTGCCTAACTGCTTAGCTTCGTGACAGTACAGTGCAAAGTGATCCCATTCACATTAAGGATAGATTAAATGTCTCGCCCGTTAGTCAAAGCAGCACTATATTATCCTCATTACGAATTACCTACAATGGCTGTTGTCTGTAATTGAACCAAATGCCACTACCAGCAGTCAACAAAGAACTTGAACTCACATATGCTATTCTGATAATTACTTTAATAAGTACTAATTTCTTCTAAATTTCAGATTCAACATAATACACTCTTAAAAATGTTGGACAACATACTGTTCACACAACAATTGGTTAAAACTTTATCCAATTCTGGGTACTAGTTTTAAACCAATAATGTGTGCTTTGGGTGAAAACTACACAGTATGGTTGAAAACTACACAGAGTTGGATAAGTCTTTTAAGCAATTCTTGTGTGGACAGTATGTTGCCCAACATTTAAGAGTGGAATGTCCACATAAAGTTGACTGTTTATTGTATCTATTCATGATTCTCGAATAACATATTCATTTCTTAAAGTATTTGTTATCGACGATGCCGAAGTCTTACACTAATCCACCGATCGATTCATCAGCTACCTCTTACCCTAAATTTCAGCTTCAAGCTCTGAATATCGATGCTACTTTGACTGCATTATTCATCAAATCATCTTCTTATCCGTTCAATCTTGCTGTATATCTTTTCTTATCAATATGATAATCGTTTTATTCTGGATATTCAGGTGAGTTCTTAAAGGTCATCTTATCATGAGGCCTGGGATACAGCATTCCTGTCCCAATCACCATCCGATCTTTATTAACGATATAAATCTCCTCACCTACAAAACAAGAAGGGTCATGAAATACAATTAGAATATGGAAAAAGAAAAAAGGGACAGAAGTGACAAACAATCTATCAAGATATGTTCGCTAATTAACAAGAAATTTCTTGTAAATCAAATCTAGAATAATGTCCCCATATCTCTACTATAATCAGTGGCGTGGTGCAATATTCGCTGAAAATTCGGAGGAGCACCATTTGGTGTTTTAGGGCGAAATTTCTAAAAACTTGCGAGCGAGAGAGAGAAAATTCAGATATTTTTTAAATGATAATTTTTGTGTGTGATACATTGTAAAATATTCACACTTTTGTTCCTTTTATTCTTAATTGGAAATGGAATTATTTATTTATTAGAAGGGGTGTCGGGGGAGTGGGTAGTGTCCAGTCCCAATTCCTCTCATCTATAGGCCTATTATGATGATTATAATCACGTGCAATGATAACTATAATTAAAATCATAATATCACTTTTTATGGTAATAATGATATTTTAAACAAACAAAAATGTAGAAGACAATACACACGATAAAGTATGAGATGAAAGAATTTAACATATTTGAAAATAATGTTACATGTATTGTAGACCAATATAAAATTTACAAATTTAAACATTTTTTTTGCATCTACATAGTTTAAACTTTAAAAGGCAGTAATAAACCAGACTGACAATTTGTTTCATGATATTAGTAATTTCAAATTTTGCTTAAGTGTCATATAAACAGAAAATGGAAACTGTTGAAAGAAGGGGAATATGTCTTTTTTCAGGACAGCTTACCTGATTTTATTATCCCTTCTCCATCCCCAATCATGTCCATGTCATCCTCCTCCTCATTGGTCAGTTCTGGGTTCAGCTTCACCCGTTCTTGTACTGGCTGACCAATCCCCATGGGCGTCTCATGTTTGTCATTCTGCTTTCCCCCACTCGTCGCGTTTACTTCCTGCTCATCCAAGCCCACGTCGTCTGTGTTCGGGCTGTCGCTGTCGAGACCGTCTGGGTCAAAGTCCCCATCGGATGAAACCTGCTTGTGGATATACTCAGCCATTGGGTTATCCTTGTTGACTTTAGAGAAGTATTGGAGGGCAATAGGTGTGCCGCAGACATACGCCGAGCGATCAGGCGTGGACACTGTCGCAAGGAGAGACTCACAGCCAAGTTGTTCCAAGCGATCCAACTGAAATGATAAAACATTTACCAAAGAATTTACTATGATATACAACTATATTCATTTAAAATATTGAAATACAGAGTATTTGACTTGATTGATTTCTACATTTCAGTTTGACTTGCAATAAGGAGCAACGGATAAGGTTCCTAAAGATAATCAGATTCATATTCTAATTCACTTTATGCACTATTATACATACAATGTATACATTATATAACAATAAAAGAGAACAATCAATACATGACAAATCAATATAATGAAAAGGAAAGGGTAAACCAAATGAAAGAAATTTAATCATACACTTCATCCATTATTTCTTCGACCTAAAAATATGTAGATAAATACTCGGACATTTTCTTTTTATAAAGCATTCCTGACGATTCCGGAACAATATCAATATAATTCAAGATTGCGAACCTTTTTTTGCACATACCTGGAACATTTTACGAGGTGGGTACATTACCAATTATTATCATCATCATCATCATCAGCTTCATCATCATCATCATCATCATCATCATCATCATCGTCGTCGTCATCATCAGCATCAGCAGCATCATCATCGCCACCATCATCATCATCATCATCATCGTCGTCATCATCATCATCATCATCATCGTCGTCATCATCGTCATCATCATCATCTACATTTTCACCGCGAGCGCATAATAGTGATACACTAAAAGGTCACCCTCATAGTTGGAATACAGAAAATCCATCAAATGTCAAAAGAGTTACGGATTGGCTTGAATTATAAATTTTGAGATGTCACAGGCGAAAAGCGTCATCATGATATGGCGTGTTTTGAATTTCATGATATGCCATTTTCTCAGAAAATTGTAAATTATTTTCAGTTCCGTCCATTCAATAACCCGTTAGACATTCTTATTTCACCACGCTTATGTAGGATTAATATTCCAGTAATCACGAAACATGGAATAACATGGAATTCATAACACCTGACAATCTGTGCATCTGCTCGCATGTGACGTCACAAAATAAAAACTATCAACTTCAAACTCTTCTTCCTCGATTGATTCTCACAAGCCTTCAATGATACGTTTCTTTTTAAATATAAATATTCTCGTAGATAGAATGATGACAAACTGTCCTGGAACAACCACTTACGAAACGTACGTAAAACAGTGTCAAAACTATCAGAATTCTTTATAAGTTTGCTTTATCCATACACCACCCCCATACCACACCTCCTCCAAACAAGATAGAACTGACTAGGAATTGTGTCCTTACATAATCTTGTTTTAATATATATATATATATATTTTTTTTTTTTTTTTGGGGGGGGGGCATTACAACAAAGAAAAATGTTTTGAGGATTCTTTAATCAATCAAAATGTTATGATTTTAGTTACCACTCCTCGTATGACTTCTGGTACACCTTTACTTCTTACCTACTGATCAATTAATATATCTGGGAATCGCAATGTTTATGTATTGAGAATAATCGTAGAGATAATATTCATAAAAATTGAAATTGTAATTGATATTTATAATAATGATATATGATCACCGCCCTCTCCCTTTAACCCTTTTTGACCCACTATCTCTAAATGATTCCCCAGTATCTCAAAGTTATCTGGAAGAAGTTGAATGCAAGGGGGTAACTTACATTCATTTGAATCTGCTCCACGATTCGTCTTATTTCATGGTGCCTCATTTCTGGTGATTCCTTCGGAGGAGGCATCATCTTGACTGACGGGTAGACGGTAAAGCTTGGAGGTGACATTCTCTGTTGCGGATGCCCTGGGAACGGAACTGCACCTCCTGGCATCATTCTTGGTCCCCTGGGACCAGGGTAGAACCCTCGGATTGGGGTCTGATGGAACCCAATGTCTTCATCCTGCATTGACGCCGCCGACATGACAGGAGATGACACAGATCCAAGCGGGGAAGAATGGTTGGATCTCTGTGATGTGGGGGCTTGAACTGGGGGTGTTGATTGAGGTGGCATACTATTCGCCTGCATGCCATCGTTTGCGGTTACTGGTGGGTAACCAGTGGAGGATTGTCCTTGAAGATAGGGTGGAATTGAACGATTTGGCAAGCATGGAGACGTATGGGGTGGCTGGGTCTGTGGTGAAGGTTGCTGGACGTTCTGGTTTGTTGGTACCAATTGCGTTAGCGCCATTTGATTTATCTGTGCTTGGTTGGCTTCACTGTGTTGTGGATTGGGTGGTGTCTCTGAACTATGAACAGCGCCCTCAACGGGTGTTCCACCAGGAAGTGGCTGTTGAGGTGGTGTCGTACCGGGTCCGTGTTGCTTTGCCATGTGTGGTAAGAAGAGCATCTGAGTTTGGCGGGGTGGTGCCATGGTCAAGGTTTGCATTTTGGTAGGTGGTATTCCTTCATTACTTTCGCCTGGAGGAACATGGTCGATGTAATTCTGCATGCATGCTCTTTGAACTTCTTCCAATCGACGTTTTCTCCGCTGGTTCCCGATCCAGTTCTGTTCAAGGTAAAACATACAACAAGGAAAGCCTTGTCATTTAAAGTTTTTATGCACGGGTCGAGGTTGAGTATCTAATAAATCAATTAGAATCTCCAAGACAAACTGGCCGAATACTTTGTAACGTTTGTTTGCAGAATACCCATCAAAGATTATTCTTCTGTCTATCCAATAAGCAAATTTGATAGAGCCTGTAAATCCCCCAAACAATAATCCACATATAACAAAACTACCACTTGTAATAAAATGAAACCATGTTGTAGGAAATCAGGATAATAGCAATGTACATTTAATGAAGGAATGCAAAAAACAAAAGTGAGGGAAAGAAAGAAGTTTGGGTGGGGGTGGGGAGAGAGGGGGTAAATTAGAGTGAAGGAGAGAGAGGAGGGGAGAGAGAGAGAGAGTAAGAATGAGCAGAAAAGTTTTATTTAAAGGCCATGCAACACTGAGTACATTATATACACACATATATATATATATATATATATATATATATATATATATATATATGGGTGTGTGTGTGTGTATGGTACATTATGTCCTAAAATTTATACACCAATATACCCCAAAAATATTTTGAATATTTCGGTGTTAAAACGATATGACGGTCATTTGATCTCTATTGAAAAAAAAAAGAATACTTATAAGCACACTAAAATGTGTGGTATGAATATTATAAAGATTAGAAGGAAATTATTCCATCATTGCATTGACTATATTAGAGTACAGATCAATATATTGAATAGCAGCAGTGGTAGAAGTAGTAGTAGTAGTAGTAGTAGTCGTAGTACGGTAGTAGTAGTAGTAGTAGTAGTAAAAGTAGTAGTAGTTGTAGTAGAGTAGTAGTAGTAGTGGTAGTAGTGGTAGTAGTTGTAGTATAGTAGTAGTAGTAGTAGTAGTAGTATTAGTAATAGTAGTAGTAGTAGTTGAATATGATGGCGCTCTTCAATCTCTCCAGATTATATAAGCGCCAGTCGCTTTCGTAAGTGGGATTTCGGCAAAGGAAATCCCATGTGACGTCAAACCATTTGGGGACGTTGTGATTACGTTAATATTGATTTATTGAAATTTGGGTAAAGAATGCGGGGTTGTGATGGGTAGTTTTTGTCTTGAGATGGCGCTATTAAAATAATATGACATCGTAGTTTTTATAGAGGTGATGAAGAAGATAAGGAATATACCATTATCAAATTCAGTTAACTCGCTTACCCTAACGACATCGAATTCTAGCGAAGCCTCCTGTGCACACTGCTGGATCTTCTCTTGATACATGAGACTCTGTCCAACCATTCCCTGTTCAAAGTATTTCATCAGGATCCGTTTCTGGTCTAGTGTGAATGTATGCCGCATCGGAATCTAAACAGAAGCAAAACAAAAACAAACATTTCAGTAGCGTTGAAAGGCCTGGATGCTCATCCTAAAAAAGAGAAAATTCCTAAGTTTGTCAGACACAACTTATTTACAACAGATTTATGAATACCGATGCAGTTAAAATACCAAGCTCGATGGCTTTAAGTCCGTCGAAAGCTTTGATAACCTTCAAAAGGTTTTAAATACAACGGGGGGCGGGGTGGTGGGGCTTCAGCTCCCACTTTTTTTTTCCAAAACCGTGTACAAAAACGTAAAAATGACCATATGATTGTGATTTTTTTTGCATGGTCAGCCCCCCCTCCCACTTTTGACTCAGCCTCCCACTCTGAAAACCGTTCCGCGGCCCCTGAAATAGGTCCTTAAACATTTTGAAAGGTTTTTTTTATAGTGGTTTCTTAAAGATTAAATAAACTTTTTCTGGCCGTTTATGAAACGTTCTAAATGAAACGAAATCTATCCACAAAAAGTGATGACAAAGCGTCCAAACGACAAATTTGGACTGTTTAAAGAACGTTCAGAAAACATCCAATTGTTAGCGGGGCAAACTATACTGGAGTCTCTCAAAGCACTCCCGTTAAACTGCACCTGATCAGTGCATTTATGGCGAACTTTACCAAGGATATCGAATTTTATTTCAACCGTTGATTATTTTCTTTGTGATTAATTTAAAATGCTGAATATTTAGGTTTCTATATTGGCCTTCCGGTGCGGGGGCAATTACCCCATGCCCACCCTCCGCTACATACGGCCATGTTTCTGAAATTGTGAATGAGACACATAATTATGTTTGATTCATTTGTGTTCATTGTTGCCGTATTATTTTAAAAGTTACGTGAGTATAATGTCATCTACTACTAGGCCTACACAATATAATTTTCGTCATACCCTTTCTGTATTGGGGCATTTAATCGAACTTTGGGCTTTTGAGATATCACCCAAATATCTTCTGGATATTTCATAAGAATAACTAAAATGAACGAATTGAATATCTCAATCTTTCGTATGAGGAAATGAATTGAAAATGACACACTATTATTGGAGGAAAAATATGAAGAAAACAAGTTTAAAAGGAAAAAGCAAAATTGAGAAAAGTATATATTTTTCGTTATAATGAAAGCAGTCTGGTCACTTTGAAACCGCCTGTTTTTATCCACAGTCATCATTCCTAAATTTCATACGACTTTGAATGTGGAAATACGAGAAATCAAGCGTCCTCCGTGAACGAAAGATTAGTAATCAGTGCTATAATTCCACGCCCAGACAAACCAGAGGAAATAGGTTATTAGAAGAATAATGATGAAGATCTACATCATCGAGAAAAAATGTACAAAATATAGCCGCTTGTCGATTTCATTCCAAAAACATAAACTTTGAAAACGATTGGTCAGATACCCAACCTATGGAATTATTAATGTGTTTGACCGAAAAATGGTCAGACTTAAACGAATCATGGTACAAATTTTGTTTGGTTGGTGTTATTAACCATTACGTATTTATGGGTCGGATTGTAACCTTTTTTGAAAAATGGAGAGTGGAGATTGTAATCATGTGCTTATTTATAGGCCTATGAAAGTCATCGATTGTAATGAAAAGAGAAACGCTAATAAAAAAAAAACATTTTAAAAAAATCATGAATAATAATAATAATATGTAATGTGTAAATAATGTATCTTCTGAAATCACATAACATCTTTGGTGTCCCTCAGGGATCAGTATTGGGTCCCTTATTATTTTTGTTATTTATAAATGACATTCAATATGTAAGTAGTATATTACATTCGATATTTTTTTGCGGATGATACATGTCTATTTCTATCTGGGGAAAATATTGATACATTTTGTCTTACTTTTAATACAGAACTTCAAAAAATTAATACTTGATTTAAAGCAAACAAATCAAAATTAAATGCAGAAAAATTTCATGTAAACTATTTCAGCCAAAAAACAAAAAATATTAATACTTCTTGTATAAGAATAAGTATCAACACACAAATCATATCGATTGCAAATTCTACAAATTTTTAGGAGTTAAAATTGACAACAAACTGAAATGGAAACAGGGCATGGAAAGAGCATGTATCTTATGTATATCATGTCAATTATCTAAAGCTATTGGTGCAATAATTGAATAGAATAAAGAAAATTGTTCCTTTTAATACTCGATCTTCTTAAATTGTATTGATCTTGCCATATCTTAACTACTTTAATATAGTATGGGAGGTTGTGCACAGCCCTATTGAAATAGAATTTTGATTCAAAGGTCAAGTCCACCTCAGAAAAATGTTGATTTGATCAATAGAGAAAAATCAGACAAGTACAATGCTAAAATTTCATAAAAATCGGATGTAAAATAAGAAAGTTATGACATTTTAAAGTTTCGCTTATTTTTCACAAAATAGTTACATGCACAATTTAGTCACATGCAAATGAGAGAATGATATCGATGATGTCACTCACTCACTATTTCTCTTATTTTTTATTGTTTGAATTATACAATATTTAAATTTTACAGATTTGACAATAAGGACCAACTTGACTGAACCATAAAATGTTAAATAATGGTAATTCCACATGATCAGGATTCAGGGAATTGAATAAAACTTTGTTTCACAGGATAAGGAGGAGAAAATTTGAATATTTCATATTTCATATAGTTAAATACAAAAGAAATAGTGAGTGAGTGATGTCATCAATTCCCTCATTTGCATACTGACCGGGATGTGCATATAACTGTTTTGTGAAATTAAGCGAAATTTTAAAATGTCATAACTTTCTTATTTTACATCCGATTTTGATCAAATTTTCAGTGTTATGCTTGTCGGATTTTTCTCTTTTTATTCAAATCAACAATTTGTTGGGGTGGACTTGTCCTTAAAAAAACGAGCAATACGACTGCTCCGGTCTTTAAAAAAGAATATTAACAATTTTTTTTTTATATACATAAGCAATAGATTGGCATCTTTATGTTTTCTTACTCCAAAAATATACTTCCGATGTTAATTAGAAAATTGTTTTGTATATATAATAAAAAATGTATGTAAATATGCCACCCATCAATCAAATCTTTTCCATATACCTAAATTATTTATTATTACGCTAAATTATAATTTCTTACTACAATTTCTTATGCAGGACCTAAATCATGGAATAAATTACCACATAATAAGAAATCAAAATATGCCCTACTTTGAATATGTTTGAAAAAAAAACCTAGTTGAAAATGAATCCTAGAATAAAGTTATCAAAATATGCCTTTTTGAGGGGGGGGGGTTGTCTAGTATGTTATTCTATTTATATTTCTGAATGCCATGTGAATTTTTTTTTTTTTGTATTTTAAACATGTTATTATGTAAAGTACCTTTGGAATAACCCTGATAGGCCTTTGATCGGCATTTGTCAATTCCCACAATTATGATTTCGAACTGAATATGTGTTTTATTGTTGTATATATCTGCATAAACTTATTAAATTTAATGTGGAAATAAGTTTAAATAGAATTTAATCAATGATAGCAATGATAGTAACGGGAATAATAATAATATAATGCCGACGATAAAGGTACGTGATCGATCAAAATTAATAATTAGCGTCGGACATATGCATGTAGAGTTTAAAAGAGTTTCTTTGGTCAAGTTATTATTCTGTTTATATTATGAAAGGTTTGGTAAGTACTCCACCAAAATAATGTCGATCACCACAGTTTGCAGTTCTCAAATCGGCAACGTATTATGATAATGATTAGGTGATTTAATATGATGCCAAATCACCCCGTCTAGCTAGCCTGCTGTTCCGTTTCGACCTGTATGCATCAATGCCGCAGCGAGCCGTACGCAATAGTGAATTGCGAGAGAAACATATATATACCCCGTCATCGCGAAAGAAACATATTTCAAGTTTATACTTTTCGTTAATTTCTTAAGTTGCAATACTCTAGTCTCTATATATCAAATTTCATTTTCTAATGATAATATGTAATTTCCCCTGTAAAATAAATTGGATATCTGCACTATAAGACATTTCAATAATGTTCATCGCAGGACGATCGGAGATATCCACAGCATTATGTCAAATACCGCGCTCTCACACACACATACACACACACACACCCTTTCAATGACGTCCCGAATCTTTATCACACAGTCAGTTCTATTCACAGGTTCAGTCACTGTGAAAAAATATATCGTCAATAGATTTCTTACCCTCATCACTCTCGATGATAAAGATTGGTAAGCGTTGGGAGGCAAATTTCCGGAAGACATCATTTTGATGAATGTGAGATGGGTTTGATATCTTGAAATGCGTCTGAGAAACGAAATTTGACTGACAAATCAACCGGATCACACAATCATGGCGATCAAAATCTAATTTAATTTAGTCATTACCCACAATGCATCACTTGATTGATTTCACCTTCGACCTGAATAATACAACAAAGGATGCTTATGAAAACAGGGCATCGAGGCTAGGGTGAGGGGTTTTCTTGAGCATCGGGATTCGCTTTGTTTAGTCTTATAGTTTGCATTATTTATCTAAAGAATGGAGAAAAAAGACAAGGAATCCGGTGGCAGCACGAACAACAGTGGAGACGAAGGCGCTAAAAAGAGGGAGAAAAATAGCCCTCCGCAGTCAGCGCAGCAAGGCCAGGGCCAGGGGACAGCGACTGCAAGCCTACCCGCCTCGGCCAGCTCCAGCGGGGCAGAACCGAAGACAACCATGACATCCCACGGCCACACTAGCGGTCATGGGAGTGGGAAGTCATCCAGTTCTCAAGCTTTGGGCTCTGGAAAGCATCGTCCAACACCAGTTTACAGCATCATGCCAGTTTCAAGCTATGGATCAAGCCACAAAGGCCATGCCTCCAATGGAAGTGATGAACCTCTCCGAAGAACAAGCAGGAGGAAAAGACCACGGGTAAATTAAAAACAGAAAATTCTTAAAACAAAAAAAATTAATTGGAGGGTAGTTAGGGTGAAAGATAGGAATTTGGATGACCACGTACCTAATGTCTCTTTGTATTGGTCTACAAAGCTTGGATATATTTCTGTAGTGTACTGAGAAAATGAGTGATAATTAAAGTCAAGAGATATTTTTTGCAAGAAAATAGGCAAATTGATTAGGGCCTAATTAAAAAAAAAAGGCTAAAAAGTAGTTCCCGGGCCGGGGGGGGGGGGGGGGGCACTCACATATATTGGTGGCACGGGGACTTGCTGCTATGATGACCCCCTTTTCAGACCTAATTTTCAGTTCTCTTGATACTCCGAATGACAAAACTAAAGTTCCGTTCAGAAGCCACCCCGCTCGCAAGACCCCCGTTAAGAAACATCTCAGTTCACTTGCCCTGCCGAAATTGTCCAGTGTGAGATCCGTATGCGAGAGCTGTACACATGGCATCACAACTCCCTCTGCTAAGCTCTATTCACTGCTAGCGCCCATACATACATGCACAGTGCTAGCGTGCACTGTACCTACTGTACAGTAATCTCGTTCCATACTGTAGACCCTGTTTTTCACACTGCCCAGTATATATTTAGTTCCCAAGACCCCATACATGTATTTTACCCTTGTAGTCAGTTCCTTAGACCCCCATTTCAGGGTTTCATGAGGCACACTTCCATCAAAAAATAATTTGAGTGCCCCCTCCCCCGGGAGTATTGTGCTCTCAGTGACATTGAATTTGATATTAACACGCATTTTGCATTTTTTTATGAGGGAGACTGCACTTCAAGGCCTTTAGTTTTCACAATTTTAGGGCTGTGTGCAGGTGTGCTTTATTTGATAAGAATCATGCAGATCTGAAATCCATTAAGTGAAAAGTCTTGGTCTGATATTGATAAGTGGCTCTTGAACTGCCATCCTGAGAAGCGTAAAGTTTTGACTTTTGGACCTGTGAACAAAATAAAGTGTCAAGTTGCCCTCCCATTTAAAGAAAGGTAACATTGTCTATATCCTAGAGCATGTTGATTCCATAAAGGATCTGGGCATAAATATAGATGGACTTTATTTGATCTATAGAAAATCGTTTCAAAAGCTAACAGACTAGCAGGTTTGGTTAGGAGATCACTTGTTTTTCTGGATGAAGATATTTGTAAGAGACTTCAAGGTTTTTGTGTTCGGCCTCATCTCGAGTATGGTCACGCTGTGTGGAATCCATACAAAGTAAAACATATTGATGCACTTGAGCAGGGGTGGAAATCTCTCCCAAAAGGTAGGGGGGGACAAGGCCCAGGGGCTGGAAAATTTGACAAGCAAAAAAAAAAGGAAAAAAAGGTTATCACCCCAAATTTAAGGTCATTTCGACGAAAATAAATTTGACAAGCAAAAAAAAAAAAGTTACCATCCCAAAAGTAATACATGTTTTATTTCGATTTTGAATGATGTATTTCTTACCATCATAAAAGACCACAAATAGTAGGGGGGACATTTGATATTGTGTCCCCCCTACTATTTAGAGTAGGGGGGACACGTCCCCCCGTCCCCCCTGGGATTTCCGCCCATGCACTTGAGAATGTGCAGAGACAAGCTACTCGCTATGTCCCATCTTTAAAAGGGCTCTCTTACTCAGAGGCGGCGAAATTCAGAACGTCAGGCTCATACAATGAAAGTGGAGGGGCACCTATTGTTTGGCAGACAAAAGGTGCCCCTCCACTTTCTTTGTCTTTCTTACTCTGAGAGATTGAAGAAGCTTAATTTGCCTACTCTTGTTTATAGAGAGGAGCTAGGGTGACATGACAGGGACCTTTAAGATACTCCACAAATATGACCCTGATGTTGCCCCATGTCTGCAACTTAATTCTCACACCAGTACAAGGGGTCATGCGCACAAGGTTAGAGCTTATTAGAATACACGTAAGATAAAGAAAGATATAGAGACTCCCTAATGTCTCATTTTAACCCTAAATCTCCCGGGGTATTTTGATTCTTGTCATTCCCGGGGGGGGGGGGGGGGGGGGGGGCATTATGGCCCCCCCTTAAGATCTCGGCCGCGGATTGCGCGATCACAAGAAAATTTGCATGATGGTAGAGAATGACGTAATCTACGCAGTTGCATTGGTAAATTTCACCGAATTCATATATTTTTATTTTATATGAATTATGCTAATTTATTCATGAAATCATACTTTTTTTCTCTGATTCACTAAATAAAGCTCCTAGAATGCTATTTTTTTGGTGAAAATATTCTTTATAGCATTTCTAACAATTGTGAATGAAAAAAATTCTGGTACCAAGACCGATTTCTTATGTATTTTATTGTTTTTGTAATTTCTTATGTATTTCTTAGTTTTTTTACTTTTTGTTTTTTTATTGTTTTTTCGATGGAAATCGTTCCAGACTTAATTCTGATCATAAACAAGGCAAATTTAATTAAGTTTGATCAGTAAAAGTAGAAATAATGATACATTTATGAATTTTGGCTAATACACAATCTGCATTGGATTTGTACATGAAATCACGTTTATGAGCAATTTGGGGTCTGACATGCACTTACATAATGTTGCTTAATGTCGAGGGGGGCCATTATGGCCCCCCCCCCCCCCGGGAGAATTAGAGTTAAACTAATTTCTAAACTAACCTAAATTTCTTCACCTTTAAATTTTTCAGGTCTCTAATTTTTCTTTGTGTAAAAGTCAAGCTGTCCAGGGGTCACTAGCAAAGAATAAATAAACAGCAGTGAATGGACAGGCTATGAATATCAAAAATGCTGAGAAAATTGATAATATAGCATAGCTTTAACAGTTTACATTTTATCAAGTTGAGCAACTATATGACCCAAATTTGCACAGGATGAATACAGATGACTTTAGATAGTCTACACATTTACTAAATATGCGATCAGACAATAAGTTTTGACACAATTCTTTGGAATAAAATTCTCAGCAGTATTTTTATCTTAAAAAATAACTGGTATTCCTCCAATATCTTTTCAGGTTGAGTATCGGGAAATGGATGAAAAATTGGCGAATCTTTCTGAGGATGAATACTTCTCAGAAGAAGAGAGACAATCCAAGAGAACGGCCAAAAACCCAGAAGAAGAGGAACCGGAAGAAGAGCTGTCTGAACCAAAAGGTATATCAATCTCAAACAATAACATTTGGGAATCTGACATCTACAGGAACTGTGTGACACTGCATTAAGTTAATAGTTTGGAGCAGTGATATACAAGTGGGTGGGGGCTTTGGGTTGGCGGCAGTTGCCCCCTAGAGTTCCATGACTGAGAAAAAAGTATAACAAGAAAGAAAATAAAAGTAAAAGGGTAAATTTTGAAATTAATTTATGGATATTATTTTAAAATTGGTCCCAAAATTTTCAGTTTAAAACAGTAATTTTCTTTTTTACTCGTTAACTTTATTTTTTTTATTGCCTGGTCCTTGATAAAAATTCAATTCATTTTTGTGCAAACTATGTGATGTTTTCTTTGTACTTTCTTATCATCTTGCCTGAAAATGAAATGAATTTATTCTTTCAAGAACATCCTTTAACCAGCTGTGTAATACCCTGATAAAACCAGGTGGGTGTTTCATGAAGCTGTTTGTAAATTACAAATAACTTCATGCATGACTGGTGAACCTTTTCATTCGCTACGTAATAATCCCTATGCAACTGACTAAGCACCTATGAACATGTTCCATTCATGTGTAAAGTCATGCGTAACTTTACAAATATTTTTATGTAACACTCTCTATGCTTGTCAGGACGAGAATCACCATAGTAAACCTAATATTAAGAAATAATTGTTTTTTTTTACTGCCAATGGTCAGGTCTGGAGGGTGCTGCTTTCTCTGCCCGTCTACCCCATGATAAGATGACATCCCAAGAGGCTGCCTGCTTTCCTGATATCATACACAGTCCCATGCAAACCCAGAAACTATTCTTGTACATCAGGAACAGGATTGTAAGTCAACAAGGGTTACAAAGACAACAGTGTCACTGGAATGGTTTGGTGGTCAGACAAAGAGTCTGGGGTCAGGCCATTGTTTGTAAACACAATTGTTCACCACTCCAAAGGTTTATCCGATTAGAATGTTCTGGTGCAACACTTGAAGAAACAGTTTAAAATTGATTCATTATGGATTTATTTATTTATTGGTATATGCACATATATTGACCAGCAGTTGTGCTGAATGGGTCAATTTACAATATCAATACAATATCAATACAATACAAAACAAACATAACAAGTGCAGTAAATATGATTTTTGGCTTAATGATCAAATGGCATCAATGATTATGGAAATCAATTTACATGGAGATATACTGTATGTATTTCTTGAATACAAAGGATGGATAAGAGAAAGAAAAGTGAGGGAGCAGGGAGATAGATGTATTGCAGAATGAGAAACTTGAGACAGGGAGGTCAGAGAGACTAAAGAGGAGACAAAAACCAAGAACATTATAAAAATATTTTGTTAAAATGAATTGCATGTTAAGTGTAGACCTTATGAATATAAAGTCATAATCTCATACAGTGGCATCCTCCCTTAGAAGATATAAGAATAGCAGTAAATGGAGATGAGCCAGCTGCAGATTACAAACGCATGTAAGGCAGTGGCTGTAGCTTTTAAGATGGGGGCTTGATGATCTCTTGACCATGACTTTTTTTTTTCTTTTGTTATTTTTTTTTGGGGGGGTGGGCAGAGGCGTTATGCCTTTTATTATAACTTTTATTGCAAAGAAATCTTGTGAGCAGGAAGTGAAACAACAGCATTGAGTTGTCTTTTAGGGGCTTGTTTTATCCGTTCAGGACAAATATATCTAGCTGCCATCCTTCAAATTTGGAACATGATTTTTCTTTCATTGCCATATTTTTTCTTAATACATCGATATATCAGAAATAGAGCTGTTGAATCTGTAACAAGTTTGTCGGGATAATGAGAATGTAAAAAATTTGTAAGGAGCTTGGATCATATAAGTAAACTTATCATTATTTTGTTATCTGATATCTTTATGAAGAATTAATACTTTGCTAATATTTTCAATTATTTGTTTTCTTCTTATGTATGCACAGCTTCAACTTTGGCTTGAGAACCCTAAAGTACAGCTGACCTGTGAGATTGCCCTTCCTCAAATTGAAGCACCATATAATAGTAAGTTTTTAAGATCTTGGGTATTTTACATTTTGAAATCATTGTGAATTGACATGTATTTTAGTCCTGTGCCGTGCATAAACTTTGTGTAAATTAAGAATACCCCTACCCCTTTCCTAGAGAGAAAAAAAAATACCATGGCTGCTTTATTCAATGTTATCAAGTAGTTTGTGAAATGAATTTGTGAAATACTCTTGGTGTTAGTTTCATTTTCATTTTTGTCAACACTGGATTGTTTGATTTCAAACCGATGTTTTATTTGTTTATTTCAGGTGATGTTCAACTGATCGTACGTGTTCATGCCTATCTAGAAAGGCATGGCTATATTAACTTTGGTGTTTATAAGAGACTCCAACCACCACCACAAAAATCTTCATACAAGGTAAACCCCTTCATAAAATCATAGCAACCATTTTAAGATATCATTGTTACATAGTTTGATCTTGATCCTGTAATTAATTATTGGTTGTTTGCTCATCACCACAAAAATCTTCATGAGATAAATTCCTTGATGAAATTATAGCATTCTTGATATGGGATAGAATGGTTTCAAAGTCTGCTCTTGTTCCTACATGTAATTGTCAGTTTGTTTATTCATTACCCCATGTTTTGGGATGATAACCCATAATTCCTAGTTTAGAAAAAGAAATGCTTTGACTTGTATACGATTATTTGACTCATGAAAGGTCAACTTGAGCAGGGTCTACTTTAATGACTCATACTCAATGTCTTCCCTATTTGCACATTTATGACTTCCAGTAATTTTGTTGCAAGTAAGAAAGATTTCTTTGATTTTTCAGTTGATTCTACCCATCGGCACTATGGAGAGTTGACATTTCAACTTTATGTATTGCATTATTACATTGAGCATTAATGTTGCTAGCTTTACCAAACAATTATCTTGATCTTAACCATCAAAATCATCTTTCACCAAACTTAATTCCATTTGACCCTCCCTCCTTGTATTCTAGGTTATCATTATTGGATCAGGTATAGCTGGGTTGACTGCTGGCAGGCAGCTCCAGACATTCGGTATCGACGTCATCCTCCTTGAAGCTCGAGATCGGGTTGGTGGACGTGTAACAACATACCGCAAGAACAACTATGTGGCTGACCTTGGTGCCATGGTGGTAACTGGCCTTGGTGGAAACCCAATGACCATTATCAGCAAACAGGTCAACATGGAGCTAGCTAAGGTCAAGCAGAAGTGTCCACTCTTTGAGAGTGGTGGCCAGACGGTGAGTGTGACTATGGAATGGCTTGTGGTCAATCTTGTGAGGTTTGAATTTATCTGCTTCATCATTAAAAAGATTGCACAGGTTCATCAACAAAACTTGTCTGTTCAGTCCATTCTTTGTTTTAACCAATGTGCATTTAACTCAAATGAAATATAGTAAATGCCATTACCTTATTTCCAGATCTGTCAAAATTATTGACTTCTTCTTAGTTACATTTTTTTCTGTCAGACAGATATTTCCGATCCCATGAAGTTCAATGTACCAATGTTCAAAGTTACTTGCACCATATCTCACAAGGGATATGTTTTGCTGCGTTCCTCATCTCTGTAACCACAAATTTTCATTGTTTTTGTTTATTTTTGCCCACTGCAGCAAATCCCTAAGGATAAGGATGAGATGGTAGAGAGAGAATTCAATCGGTTACTTGAAGCGACATCGTACCTCTCTCATCAACTAGACTTCAATTACCTCTTAGGCAAACCCGTCTCATTAGGCGAGGCTCTGGAACTAGTCATCAAGTAAGATTATTCTTTTGAGATGTCACCAACTCCAGTAAAACCAGATATAGACCTAATATGCATATGATGCCATAATCGCATAGCGCCCTCCCTCAGAGGATATAGGAATACACATAAACAAGAGTAGTCAGAGATACACCAGCTGTAGATCACCAATGCACGCAAGGCAGTGGCACTGACCTGATCAATGCCTAAAGTCTATAAACTTTAGAATGTTAACACCACAAGAAAGAATACATCACAAACCTTTTGATTTATTTATTTTTTTTTTTTTGTTGGGGTAGAGGGAGCGAAATGATTGATGAATTTAAATATTACCTAGAAACAGTTATTACACATGGAAAACTATTGAGGGCTTGTATCTGTTATATTTTGGATATAAACTTTTATTTACATAGTAGTTGTATGATTTCAAATCACACACCCTTGCACAAGACTTGCAAATGAACCTTGTTTGATCTTTAGATTACAGGAGAAGCAGGTGAAAGAGAAGAAAGGAGATTATCTGAGAAACATTATCAGTCTTCAAGATGAACTCAAGCAAGTACAGTCCAAGGTATGTATCATAATGAATATAGGTATTATTTCATCTTGTTTACATTTCATTGGCTATGAAATAATTTATACTGGACTGTCTAGTTGTTAACTCCCAGATGCCTATAGGAAATATTGTGTTTTGACTCATGTTGATAATGTTGATGACACATTCTCCTTATTCCCTGGCCCCCCTCCCCCAGATATTGTCCTTACAAGATAAGATCAAGGAACTGAACAGACAGCACAAGAAAGCCACAGAGAGCAAACAGACCAGGGACATCACTGCTGAGTTTGTGGTTCGTAGTAAACTCAGAGATCTCAATGCAGCATGCAAGGTTTGTCAAGTTATACCTAACTTTATGTCACAGTCACACCAGTGAAACCGACTCCAGACCGACCCAATGGGTGATTTCAAGTCCGGTGTTGGCCTTGGTGTTGGTATTGAAATTTGGATTGCTTCCCCTAGCTCCAAAACTTATTCAGAGTTTGTAAAACTGATCAAGGTCACATTATTGACATCTCAACAACTAGTGAGTGACTTTTCGGGGCCATCTTCATTTTATGTTTGGTGTTACAATCGTGTAAAAATTGACCTAACACCAACACCAAAAGGTCAACACTGAACTTGAAATCACCAAATGACCTGCCATTGGTTGGTTTTGGGTTTGTTTCATTGGTATGACTGTATGTGGCAAGTCTATTTGTTTCTTCCATCCTTTTCAGTCACATGAGGGTTTTTTATATTTTGAATATTCAGACGTTCATGGTATGCATTCTGACTGTTAACCACAAATGGACTAAAGTTGAATGTTGTGGGTAGGCAATTTAGCCATTTAGCACTGCAGGAAAGACCTATTAAATGCATATATGATATCTTGATGATAGAGGTATTTCATCAAATTATAAAGGCTCAAAATATATCCCTTGAACTGCTATTTTGATACAAAAATATGATATATAATACATGTGTATGACAAGTGAAGTGAATTCATCGTCATCAAAGGATGTCTAGAAAAGAGCGGCTTCAATATAACATTTGAATTTCTTTGGTTTCAGGAGTATGACAATGAGAAAGAGAAACAGAAGGAACTTGAAGAGAAGATCCAGGACTTAGAAAACAATCCACCAAGGTAAAAAAAAACAACTTTAATTGTTCTCTTGTTTGAAAGCAATGGCTAGACAAGTGTCATATTGCATTGCCTTTATCATTAACTATGAGGAATAATTGTCATAATTCCTGAAAATCATGACTCCACCATCTTTCCACCCACAGAACCAAACCTATAATGAACCCAAATAAACAAGCTGCACACTGCATCCATGCTCTGAGGCCCACAACTCTCCTATCTGAATGTAAAAGCAGATTATAAAAGATTGTTTTACTTATGTTTATGTGATAGATACAAACTTGTTTGCTTATTCAAACTTGTTTGCTTATTCAAGCAAAAGTGTTATTGGCAAGCAAGCACACGTTTGGTGCAATGTTAATCTCTTTGCGCCCAAGAACCCATGCAAGTTTGTGAAGCTGCAGGCCCAAGATAGTTGGGACAATGAATTATTATGTCCCCTTTTTAAAATGAGAATTACCCTGGAAATGCCAGGTAACATACAAATTGTTAATGTGATCTCTTATTCCGCTGTCATGAGATAGTTGAAATGCATTGGAGAATCTGATCCTTAGGCTATTACATACATGCTAACTCTTTAGTGATATTTCAACTATCATTTTTGTATTTGTATTTCATTGTATCTTTTTTTCCTAAAATCAAACAAATAAAAACAAATCATAAGAAATGAATAGAAATAATCTCTTCCCCCTCCCTCTCACCAGCGATGTTTACCTCTCATCTCGGGACCGTCAAATCCTTGACTGGCACTTTGCTAATCTAGAGTTTGCCAATGCCACGCCCCTCTCCACCCTATCCCTCAAACACTGGGATCAGGACGATGACTTTGAGTTCTCAGGAAGTCATCTGACCGTTCGTAATGGCTATTCCTGCGTCCCAGTGGCCTTGTCCGAGGGATTGGACATCAAGCTCAATACCGTGGTCAGACAGATCAATTACACATCTACAGGTCTGTATTCATTTGAGGTTTAAAGGGAGCGTGACATTGTGAATCCTGTGAGCAAGATTAGATGGTTCTTATGTGACACGACAATTGCTCCTGCGACAATTGCTTTGGGCTTAAGTTTGTCTAAGATGTAGGGTTAGGGTTGCAATAGGGGTTTATGATAGGTATAGGGTTAGGGTTAGGATTGGGAATAGTGTTAAACCCAGGGTTGAAGTTGGGTCATTCGATTAGTGTTTGGAATTTAGAGCAGAGCAATTGTCGCCGGAGAAAATGTCATGAAACCAGTTCTGAATGCTTGAACTAATTAGGTGATTGTTACAAGTACCTTGGTACTTTCATGCTAAGCCAGTAGTCTTGTCTGCAGGTTTCATGATGATACAATACCTTGAAATGAATTTGATAAATGCTGTTCAGTATCTTTGAATAGATGAATGAATGAGTGGAGAAATAAATCAGTGATCTCGTTGATGTTAGATTAATAACAGTGGGTAATGAACAGACAAATCGTGATTAAGACAAGAGAGAGAGAGATTGAGAGAGGAAAAAATCTCTAAGAGAGTATATGTAAGCACCATATAAAAAGAGTTAATCTTTCATTAAGTAGTCCCCTGTTTTACCAACAGATACATTTTCCAATTATTGAAAGGAACTTAGGAACCAAAAATTGCAACTTTTACATACTTGTATCTTTGATTCTTCTAATATGAGTTTTCAATATGAATTGATTACGAATGAGAAATAAACTCTTGACGAATATGAATGTCTTTTACCATTAGCATAATATTAAAATACATTTCATTTTTTATAGTGCCTTTGCATCAACTATACAAAGAAAGAGATTTGATTTACACTCAATTTATACTAACATATGGAAGAAGTAAAGTAAGAAGAAGAAGGTAATGGGATGCTAGCCTTTTTGTCCTAAGTGGGTAAGCCAAATCTAAAGCAAATTAGGAATGGGTACAAAATCTCAAAAATTCATCCATTCAATTCCGGAGCAGGCTATTCCATAGCCAAATTTTGCATTGTACTATTGCATGTGATCAATACACTGGTGTGACTAGCCTCAAGGAAAGCAGACTTGTCCAAGTGATGCGCTTAATATTGAATATGTATTGCACAAAATATTTACCACTTTCTGAAATTTAATTTTATTTGCAGACTAGCAAAAATAAGAATAAGAAGGCCACCCAGCTAATAAGTAAGAAAATCTGATTGTGACCATGTTATTTGAATGATCTTACTTGAAAAAAACCCAGTAGATTTTAATGGAGAATGAAACCCTTGGGAATATTTAGATTATAGAAACGAAAATGGAGAGAAGCCATTTGAAAACAAGTTTCACCAAGATCGTTAACATAAAATAAGAAAGTTATCAAAGTTAGAAAGGTCAAAATTTACTTCTGCGGCACTCCTCAAATTGCTTCAGAAGAGGAAGTTGTGTAGAGCTCTCAAAATATTTGCAATTTTTTTTTCACTTTGTCTCCATTATTTCTAAAGATACCCCTTGTCTTTATGTGAAGTGAACATATGTTGTGTGAAATAAATTTTACCATGATATATCTTGAGCTATGGAGACCAGCTCACCTTGAGAGATGGGGGGGGGGGGGTGAATATGACTCTGTACAAACATGTGGAGAGTGCACTAGCCGATTATAAGATTGCAATTGAAAGGAATTTGAAATTGAAACTTTTCAAACTTTCCTAGATAGCTCATTTCGAAATCGATTTCAATTGAACTTTTAAAAGAAATTTCTTCTCTCTATCCTTTATTTCCTCCCATTATTTAATTTTCCTTTGCTGATACAGATAAGCTGTCTGGAGAACTGGACAACAAGAATCACTTGTTTATCTGTAGCCTTAATATTTTCTTAGAATTTGGATTGAACTTATTCAGCATGATTAAGGGGATTATCTTGTGAGGTTTCATTTTATCCTAGAAATTTGTTGCATGAAAACACCACCTGAAATGTTATGTCTTTGAAAGCTTAATTACACTGTACATGTCCATTTTAGGGCAGGCGTGGTCTCACTGATTGTTAAAACATAATACAAATAATAAGGCGCTATGACCTCCATAGCTTCCTCTGATAGCGTGTGTGTTTCAGCGTAGGAAATAAATGAAGGCGAACAGCGATTTCGCCCTCATTAATTGCAATAGCTTATTTGATTAAGTATTTAGTCCTTTATGTAATTATTCAATAGTAGTTGATAGGATCTATAATTTCAAATGTGGCCCAAAACTCAATAATTTCTTATTTTTACATAGGCCTAGTCATTAACAAGACTAATAGCTTTTCAGGGATAGGATTTTCCAGAAGTGGTATCACAGTCTGGTACACATTTTTTATACAGGGTGTTTCTAAAAAAAGGTATCCGAAGTTCAAAGGTCAGCTTTATCAAGAATACATGATTTATTCTTGTAATTTCTGTTTTACATAACTGAGTAATTCATAAACTTTAATTTTACACCTACCTTGTGTCACAATTGTCAAGGATCACAGAGTTATGGCCCATCAAAGGCGAAAGGTGCAATACCCACTTTTCCTAAGTTTGGGGTTTTAATGCACATGCACGAAACCCACCTTGTTGTAGGGTTTTGGTGTCATCAGAGATTTTTCCTGCAAATTTCATTGAAATGTTAACCTTCTTATAACCTTTTTGCGAGTAAATACATAACTAGTGTCTATCTTCAATTTTGGTTCAGCGCATTCTTGGTGGCTTGCAGGCACATGTTTAGCATAAGATAAATGTTTTTCATCACAATCTCGCAATGAGCACTGCGAAAACGTTTAAGGTGTTGGTGCAAAAGTAAGGGGTGAACGACATGTTCAATAGAGATTGAAGATAGGCAGTTAATATGTAAATGCCAGTAACTCACAAAAAGTTAACAGAGGGGATAGCATTTCACTGAAATTTGGAAGGAAAACTGATGAAACAAGGACGTTACAACAAGGTGGGTTTCGTGCATGTACATGAAAACCCAAAACTTGGAAAAGGTGGACTTTGTACCTTTCACCTTTGATAGACCATACCTTTGTGGCCCTTGACAATTGTGACGCAAGGAAGGTGTCAAATTAAAGTTGATTAGTTACTCAATTATGTAAAATAGCAATCACAAGAATAAATTATTTATTTTTTATATAGCTGACGTTTGAACTTCGGTTACCCTTTTTTTAAGAAACACCCTGTACATGGCTGCATTATGGAATGACTTACCATCAGACAAGTAACCAACCATGGCACGCACAAACAAATCTTTACAACCGGAACTTTGCTGAAGTCTTCTCCACCTTTACCAAAACTGTTTAACAAATTTGGGAATTTAGATCATTCCTGGTGTATTTTTGTATGCCCTAAATCATCAAGATGAATTATTAAAAAGATGTGAAAATAACCAGGATTCCTTTTTTTTAAGCATCACCAAAGATTTTGAATCTTTGTTGTGCATTTACATGTATGCCGATATGAGATCATTTTGTCCTAAAACTGTATTAGGCATACTGAGATCACACACACAGGGGAGGCAGGGATCAATTGGCCATAGTTTGGATCACAGGTGACCCATTTTAGACATTTTCATGAATGAGTGGAATTATCAAATATCTGACAAGTCTCCTTGATTATGATTGGCTCAAAACAGCGTTACTGTGGTAACTGTTGGATAAAACATGACTTGTCACATAAAACATCTGACAAGTCCTTTCATGAAACTCACCCCGGTTCTGGTTGATATCATTTGCTTGTTTTTCACTATGCTAATGTTTTCCAATCTCTTAATAATTCCATGTTTCATTGAATATGTTTCAGGTGTAGAGGTGGTAACCCAGAGCATCAAAGGTCAGAGTGGTAGCACTACATTCAAGGCTGATGCTGCCCTCTGTACCCTTCCTCTAGGAGTCCTCAAGCAAGCTCCACCCGTAGTCCACTTCTCACCTCCTCTACCGGAGTGGAAGACAAGTGCAGTACAGAGAATGGGATATGGTAATCTTAATAAGGTAGGTATACTGAACATCCTTGGAAAATGCACCCCTCCCTCTCCATGTTCAAAAATGATTTTTTAAGTTTTACAGCATGTTAAAACACCATCCAGATGTGAATGCTAGAGTATGTATGTCATTGCTTAAACAAAAGCATTGTTTGGAACATTAAAACTGAATTTCATTTGATGGTTTCATGTTATGCCAAGCATGTCCTCTCCTCTGCTTAGTATTAATTTTTCTAAGAGATATTTTATGCCATTGCATTGACAGCAAGATCACATTCAATTTGCTGTAATATTTGTAGGAAGTCCCAGTTTTGTCTGTGGCCTCCTTTGTTTTTAAATTAGGGCTGATGTTGTTTTTGATGGTGATCTCATTAAAAAAAGAATATATGCACCAATCAAAATTATCTTATAATATCACTATAATGTTTTATTTTTTTATTTCAGTATGTAAGGCCTTATATGGCCTGTTTTGTACCACTTGTTGAAGGAAAAAATATTTCACTAAAGTCAATGTTGCTTCTTTATCAGGTGGTGCTGTGTTTTGACAAGTGTTTCTGGGACCCAGTCATCAATCTGTTTGGTCACGTTGGAAGCACCACTGCCAGCCGCGGGGAGCTGTTCCTCTTTTGGAATCTCTACAAAGCTCCTGTTCTTCTAGCCCTGGTGGCCGGTGAGGCTGCTCAGATCATGGAGAATGTCAGTGATGATGTCATTGTTGGTCGATGTCTCACTGTTCTCAGGGGTATCTTTGGAAACAATGCTGTACCACAGGTAAGATGATGTCTCCTGAACAGGACATTCTTATAACGCAGCTTATGATGATGATGCACAGCGCAGATCGTCATTTTGGATAAGGGGTTGTCTTTCCCCATATTGATTGAATTTAAGCAAACAGTCCCACTAATTCTTAATGACAATTGACTTTCATACAGTTCCTGATACACCAAATGACACCTCTAAGTTTTTTACAAATTATTACTACCCTGGTCATCTGATTCTGGCTTTCCCACACATAATGTGGGCACTATCCTGACTAATTGCTTTTGTTTCCAAAAACATAAACTAGCAGATCAAGGAGAAAGTAAGAAAGCTTGACCTCAAGACAGAGATCCGCATTCTAGATAACTTTTTGTGCTCTGCATTTTCCACCCTCTACACTAGATCCGGCCAATAACCAGATACCAAAGATCTAGAGTCCATGTTTGAAAGTGCATGCACATATCAGTATTAATTTTTAATATATTTGAGCAGGCTTGCCATACAAATTTTTAAGGAATTAGGGAGAGCCCTTCTACTGAATCCATGCCTAATACATCCTGCAACTGATGTCGGGCTTGTGTCGAAGAATTCATTTACCTGTTTGACAAAATACTGAACTAATGAACATGATTTGTCAGCAGTTTGATAAACCCTGCAAAACCCACCATTGAGCAATTTATGATTAAATTCTTCCTGTTTCGTAACATCAAATTCATTTTTGTTGTCCCTATCCAGCCCAAAGATGCTGTGGTAACCCGTTGGCGTGCAGACCCATGGTCCAGAGGATCCTACTCATATGTTGCTGCAGGATCGTCAGGCAACGACTACGATCTGATGGCCACACCTGTGACTCCTAAACCCATCGTGCCTGGAGTGCCACCCCAGGCCAATAACCTCCCAAGGCTCTTCTTTGCAGGTGAACACACCATCAGGAACTACCCAGCCACTGTCCATGGTGCTCTCCTGAGTGGTCTTCGGGAGGCAGGACGCATTGCTGATCAGTTCCTAGGATCCCCTTATGCTCCACCGGCTAGGAGATAATTCAGACTTTGAAAAAACAGTGGCGGCCCTGAATATTGAAATGTGCAACACATCAGGATGTGCTGAAATGTACATGTAATTGGTGTGTTGATCCTATTCTCTGCTGGATATTCTTGCAAGTTTTATAGTCATTAGCTAGAACTGACTGCTACATATTTTTCGTGGGATTTGTCATGAACATCTTTTCTTCAACTTCTACCTGGAAGACATGAAGCTGGACTCTAAGCCAAGGGAAATGCCAATATTCATTATTGATTGATCATATTAAATAGTTGTGCTAGGGGAAATAGAATTACCTTCTGCTCTGTGTGAGCAAATCAACTGTGGCATATCCTGGAATAGCCAGTGTTACTAAACTGTATCCAAAGTATATATTTAGAATAGTCTCTTCAAGCATTGTAGCATTGTAACCTTGCTGTTCATTTTCAAGAAGTAGACTTTATTTTGATTTTTTTTCCAGAGCACAAGCTTGAAATGGAATTGGATTTCATGATCTTTCTCTCAAGCTATGAATCAAGTCACACATTTGATTTATTTTATCTCGATTTGCTGAGATATGAATTGCATTAATTATGAACTCAGTAAGAACTAGTGTTAAGCGCAGAGCGCTTCTTCAGTATTGCCTGTTGAACAAATGTAGTTCACTTATCATATGCTACTAAGTTGCCTTACTGGCATCAGACTTATCAGAGGCCTCTCGGAGAAAGAGTGGTGTTTAAACACAATCATAGAAATCAGATGCAAGTCCGAATGCTTATATTGATTGGTTGGAAATCAAATTGAATTTTTAGTGTTATATCTCTATCTGCAACAGTCTCCAAATTGAGTTACCTACCACTTCTTACTGCAATAGCCAGTGTTCGTTCACATTATGTAAAGACATTGTATGACCAAGACCTAGAAACGGCCCTCTTGTTGGTAGGCATGTGATTTGTTAGAGCAAAGCACATAAATTGATGGACCTCTGTATTCGTGCAAACCTTTGCTCAGGAACGTACCTCTGACATAAGGTGGCAAAACAACATAGGCCAACTGATTTAAAAATAAGATCAACATTACTTGCTTGCCTTTTCAAATAGTTATTGATAGGTGATCTATCAAATTCTAAGGATATGCCCCTATCAATTCTGTAAATGAAATTGTAAAGTGTATATATTTTTTGTAAGGCATGCTGAATGTCACTATTTTACATTTGTTATTATTATATCAGGGTGATCATATTAGTGTGTTCTTCAATCTAATGATGCAGTTTGAGTCTCATTATTTTGGTACTATTGTTACTAGTATTTGTTGTAACAAACCCATAAACAAATATGTACTCCTGGAAAAATAAAAATACAATTTTTGCGAAAATCTTCAAGTGTGATCAGCCGGGATGAAGTCAAGCGTAGAAGTTCTAAGTCACAAGCTGCTTGAAAAAAAAAAATTATCCCATGAACTTGACTAGGCTGACTCAATCTCTTGGTCTTACTTCATAAAACTTGTTATACAATGCGTATAGAAAAAGGTATTCCAGGGAGTGATTACCAGAGATTAGTTGTCAAAATTTGTATTAACTTCATTTTGATATGCACTGGAATAACAAGTTACAATAACATCTCAAAGCTTATGAAACTGGTCAATTTGATTGGCTGAATTTAAACTTCTGCATTTGTTATGAAACATGACCTCAATATTCAGAAATAATGCACAGGTGCAGCGATATCTAACAGACTAGAAATTAATCATGTATGGCAGGATCCAACAATTCTTTATTTAAGAAGTGATAATCAATTTGCAACAAAACAAATTGATTTATGAATTAAGTTTATTCAATGAATAACATGTGCAAGGAGAGCTTCATGAAGTTAGTTACATTCTCAAATGAGAACTACATGTAATAAAAAGCCTCATGTTGCATGTATTTTTTATCGTTTTAAAGCCCATATCACACTTATTTCGAATCAGCAGAAATCAAGCAGAAGCTGGAAAGAAAAAAATATTCAAAAAATCTAGAAATTTTTGGGAGGAACTTATGAATTCACCAAACTGGAGTTGAAATTCAGTAAATTGACCAGGTGTATCATCATACACTAGTCAAAATGAACCGCAATGGAGTCAGATTGATAATTCGTGCTACGTTCTTGGACATTCTAAATATCCTGACTGCATTCGAAATATTTTTGTCATTTCTTTTGGCCGTCCCGAAGGTTTTGGTCATGTTCAAAACATTCGAGGGATATTTTCGAACAGTGTTCGAAGTAGATTTAAATGACCAACCGGTGGTCAAACAATAGTCCTTTCATTCAGGCCAATTCTGCTTGATTCGGAATAAGTGTGATGGGGGCTTAATATTTAGCATGAGGTCAACACTTTTTGAGAAACAAAATTTGTTAAAAGGTTAAGATCAGGGCCATTCATAAATAGTTGCAATCGATTGAAAATATTGGTTGTATCTCATGATGTTACTTGGTCCTTGGTTTATGAAAATCTCAATCCACATGGTCACTGAGTGAATGTTACTTACATTGATGTACCATATCACTTGAATTAATGAAGCAAGCACACATTTGTCATTCATTCCAATATTTCATGTATTTATTGACTCTTGTCGTTGAAAATAAATGTTAACAACAAAAGCATTTGGTTGCATACATTTGCAGTAGTATTCTCTTTATGACTTGTAAATTGAATGTAAGTAAGAAGCAGTGCAAATATTGAATTATTGAATACCGAATGATACATTGCAAATTTGAGACACGTACATGTAGTGCAGAAATTTCAGAAAAATCATTTTTGCCAGAGTACATGCATGTAATTGATAACCAAAATGAACAAAAAAACATGAATAGTGAAAAACAGATCGAAATTATTCAAAATATACAATTCATTCAAATGATATAACTTATATAGGAATATATTTAAAAAATGAAAAATAGATGCAAAAGGTATTATTACATGCATAGTTCATTTCATAATAGACTTTGGTATTCAGTGATGTACATACAAATTCAATTTGACCACATCAATTCACAACGGACTTGAAATTATTTAAAATTGCAACATATTAAATTGAATATAAATACTTAGTTGATTTAATTGCATGGTCGTAGAATGTGTGCACATTATATATGTGCACACAGCTATCCTTGAAATGGAATTCTATATGAAGCACATAGAGTAACACAGATAATAATAATAATAAACAGTTCTTGTATAGCGCATATCACGATTATGAATAAATGTTTCTATGCGCTTCCAAAGGACAGATAGATAAAGAGATGACAGGGTTAGGGGTTGGTTAAAAAGAGAGTGATCTTGAGTAATTTTCATGGGGGGGGGGGAAGAAGTTGTGTTCAAACCAGACCTTTATTTGACTTTGGATAATACAAAAACCTTGTAGAATATAGTCAAAGATATGAACGTGGCACTATCCCTATCCTCTCCACCCTCGTCTATGTTATACTAGATATTTCATAATTTAGTACAATTTAGTAACACAAATAGCAGGCTTATATACCTTTTTTCAAATATATTCCAAAGCCAGTCTCAAACTATGCAATTGACTGACTGGATTTTAATAGATTAGATACGTAGTTTCAAATTGTAAATTGTGCCTGACCTAGTCGAAAATATTGAAATTTATTTCGATTTTTAGCATTCAAGTCAGAAATATGACAAAATCTAACACCAGTCACAGGCCAGCTGTGATCAATGTGGCATCAATGCGCTTTTCATTCTTAAGCACATTCTTTTTGTAATTGTCCAAAACGTGACAGGCCATGGCACTCTGCAATCTCATGAATCAATTCATAATATACATGAAAAAAAATTACCTTGTAAACATTTCATCAAATATCTTCTCACAATTTCTTTAAAACATCCAGTCACAGTTATTCACACAGTGTTGGGCTAAAGCCACCTTAAAAAGTTTGTATCATGTCTGATTAATGATAAAAAGATGTAGGGCAGGAAGACCCAGCTCTAACTTTTGGTAAGGTACCTAATTAAAAGGAAGATGGCATTCTCCAGTGTTGTCAGAATCAGCTGTGTCATCAATCCACACCCCCCTCCTGAAAATTATAATACTTAATCACTTATCCCCTGCAGAAAGCAATCCAAATGGCTTAATTGCTCTCTTGAGCATGTGCCATTAGCTGTGCCATCTTTTCATCACGCTCCCTCATCATAAGTCCATTTCTTCAAGTGTTCCCCACGTCGGTCCAACCTTCAGTTTGACAGGTAGTCTCACAGAGAGTTTGATGGCATTCTCCATCTCAGTCTTTATCAGCTGTGCCACTTCATCAACATCCTCCCCTCGGACTTCATAGATAAGTTCATCATGAAGCTGTAGAACAAGGAATGCTCCTGAGGGAGTGAATCCAGTGTTAGAGGTCTGGAGTCTTCTGCTCTTCCGACGGCTAGGTGCTATACCTGGAGATTCAAAGAAATAGTTTTCAATAATAAACTATATGCAGTTGAAAATATAATCTATTGGCAGGAATCTGTGAAAAACACCTACATGCATAATCACTGGCTAATTTTAAGAAGCATTATCAAATTCAAGATGGTCACAGAAACTAGATCAAGACTTGAAACTGACATAATTAGCTTAAAATTCTTAACTGATTCTGATTTTTAAAATATAATTCTTTCTTTCCCTTCTGTCATTAAAATTGATAGTATCTTTCATTGGATGTTCCGCTATATATACCAAAATATAGTCAAACAAATTAACTTCTATCAATCTATCACTCACCTAACTGCTCTTCCTCTTTATGTCTATGACACCTCTTAGTCACTGGATACTCCGCTGCTAATCGCCGGTCAATCTTGACCATAGCTGTTTTGACCAGGTCAGCAGCTGAACCCTGGACAGTAGTATTGACCGCTTGTCTCTCTGCTTGGTTTCTTGCTCCAGGATTAGTGTGGTGGATGGAGGGAAGGTAGCGTCTTCGACCGGTCAGTGTCTGGACGTAGCCATGCTCCTTGCACTGCTTGACCACTTCAAGTAGGTAGTTCTTCATGCCTTATTATAAACAAGATGAGAGATCAGAACTTTTGTATTAATTTTTTTGTTTGCCGGCCAAATTCTTAGTGAGTGAAGAAAAATACCAAACAAAAGAAATACAAGCAAAACTCATCTTCCAATCATGGAAGAACACTTTTATAAATGTCCTAAATTTGAAATTGTAAGAAGTTAAATCACTTGGGTAATGTCATTTCTTTTTGCTCCAATACATAAAACAACTTAAAATACAATCTCTTTTAAAAGTTTCACTGAGAATTAGACATTTCCTTTTGATCGATTATCATTTCATCATCAAATATGACTTTCCTATTAAACACTCACCCTTGTATTGTGATTTGAATGACTCCATGAATGCAGCAGCATCTTCCTCACACACTCCTAGCTGCTCCCCTAGAGCTCTGGCTCCTATACCATAGATCATACCATAACACATCTGAATGAAAGGAAATCAGTGAGATAAACTTTAATGATTGCTTCACACATGAGCTCCATAGCACAAAGGCTTCCCATCAATCGCTATCGTAAATGCCATTGGCCAATCAACATTATTATTGCATACATTTATTTCAAAATGCTGACAATAAACCAATCAGAACACTTCTTTCATATTTGAAACCACTAAAAATGTTGTGTTACAGGGCCTAGATGGTATAAAACAATGTCAATTCTGACTGTAAAACATGGTGGGGAAAATCAATTATTTGTATTCATTTGCTACAAACAATTTATTTCAATGCAAGCCATGAAGAACAAAACATAATATAATTGTAATATAAGTTTTAAGTGCCATCAACTGCCAGGGGCATCATCTGAAATAAAATTATACCAAATTCTGATCTGAGGCTCTTCAACATTATCTGCCAGTGCAATAGTAAACAAAAATTGAGATTTTATTATACCGATTGAGCCCTGCTGATGGTGATGATGATGGTGATGATGGTCATGATGATGATGATGATGATGATGATGATGACTTTAATGATGGTTTTCTGATATGAACCTGTCATCAATTACAAATACATCTCTTACTTGTTTGGCCTGTTGCCTCTGTTCTGCTGTGACATTGCCGACATCGACATGCTTCCACTTGGCAGCGATTTGCTTGAAGACATCACTACCACTATTCAGGATACTCATAAGACACTTATCCTTGGCTAGGTGGGCTAGGAGACGAAGCTCAAGCTGAGAGTAGTCAGCAGCAAGCATCAATCCACCTGGGGGCGTGTCATGAATATCAAAGTGAAATATCACATGTACATGATAATGCTCAGTTTCATGTGGGATATACACATCACTGCATTGGTCGTAATGATGCTGAGAGGATGCGTACTACCGCATATAAAAGGAAACCTTCACCCTACAAGCGCTGCTTTTTAGTTGGTCTCCTTCCCTTTCGATTTCATGGCATTATTGTATTATAAAAATTGATTTTAATATTATATTTTGTAAATATGTATACTGAACTATCATTGTAAATGTAAAAAGATTGAAAGAGGAAATAAATGAATTGAATTGAATGAATTGAATCAATGAGATTACAAGATTACATGGGTGCACTTTTTCTTCTAAGTTTGTATTGATTCCTTTCTTTTGAATGATTTGAACGTCATATAAAGTGATGAATTACTACTATTACCTGCATTTATGATCAGTATACTGTAATGATATTCACAATTAGAATAAACCTGGGAAACAAATACATATACAGTCATATTTTCAAAACACAAAGATATTTCATGTCAAACTATGTCAATTAAGAGACAATGAGTAGGCTGTTTTTGTAACTGTTCTTGATCAGTAGTACAAAAAATATAAAGGTTCACAACTCAATGATATAGGAGTAACAATAATTTGAGCAGTGCAACCATACCCATTGATTAACATTCAGTTCTCAGACAAATACAAAACTATCAGATGCAAAGAAGAATCAATAGATACCTTTAAAAGGGCAAAACACATGCCTAATACTGACAGCAAACTTTGGGCCTGGTTTGGGTAAGGGTCCACTAGTCATGACAAGCGGTGTATAAGCTCCTATCCTGGTCATTCGACCTTTCTTGCTGCGATGCGATGAGACCGCTGGAGGAATGAAGGAGGCAGTCCCTTGAACAGCACCCCCTCCAGGTGGACTCTCCCCAATCACAGAAGGCATGTCAATGTCAAACTCCTTAGGGATGGCCTGGATGTTAGGTTCAAAGGTTGCAACACGACCTGTTTGAGGAAGAGGAATACAAGACAACATGAATAGAGTTACAGTCATGTGGCCCAATTTAATTTGTTTTTATAGAGGGAAAATGTAAGAAAATTGGTAAAGATATACATTCAGATATCAATCAACCTCCCACAAAAAAAATCAAGAAGCACAAAAAGAAACACAAAAAAGATATGAAAGGTACTCACTATTTGTATTTCTCATTAATACATAACCTATCAAAACGGATAGCAAATTTGCAACTACATATCTTCTAAGAAATTCAATTTGTATTATTGAGGTGTCATTACCTGTAGCAGTGTGAGTCTGGTATACAGTGAAGACACGATCCATGTCTAGTCTACTATTATGAACCTTCTCCTTCTGAAGAGGGAACACCACCTTAGCTACGGCGGCTGAGATCCGACGGAACTCCAAGATGATGGCTGGGAGAGGATGGAGAGGTTTGAGCTTCTCAAGGGCCTCCTTGGATGTGCTGAAGTGTTTGGCCAAGCGAGGGCGTCCTCTTGCTCCAAGGGTGCGACGGGCAGGTGCTGCTGTGATGGAGATGGATGAGGGGTCGCCATTGGGTGGGAGCTTTAGCTCTGTGTATAAGACCTAAGAGTGTGACATAAGAGATATACTTATTATTATACAAGTAGCTTTTGGTAACTTTTTCTAGAATTACAGTTTCCATACATCGTTAAGTACTATTATGTCGTTGCCGCAACCTGGCAGCAAATAAAACACATACATCCTAAAGAGCTTCAATTTGTGTCTTAAATATCAGGGCACTGGATCATCAAGATATCAAAGCATACAAGCATTATTTGATTGCACTCTACCACTCTAAATCCCAGCGTACTTCAAGGTTCAAAAGTGTAAGAGAAATACACTGACTGGTCATATTTGTTTCTTGCAGTATGAAAAAAAAAATTATGAAGGGATCTATCGAATGACAACCGCAGCAACCCACTCTGAATCCACTGCAACAATAATACCCCTGACAGAGAACATCATAACAATCCACTTCTTAAATAATATGAATACATTATCATCCTTATTGTCACACCTCCTTTTACCAAAAAGCGATCCACTTTATGCTCCTCCTCCTCCTCCTCACATTCACTACTCACTTATGAATTTGTCATAAGCAACAACAGAAGATATGTGGTTTTTTTTAAATCAATGAGGATAATACATATGGGCAATTACATAGGTTGGTGGACATGAGCTCAATGTGTCTTTGTACTGTATAGCCCATCTAAACCGTAACGTGAGTAACCACTTTATCTGCACCCCTAGTAAAAACCATGTGTTCTTTATTTTTGAATTATATACAAAGTTTGTCTCCCTAATATACTTCTTTGAAATGGAAATAATCAACTTCCATAAAAGCCTTGTATGAGGACACTTTTCACTTATGTCGACTTTTCATTTTATGCATGTCCAAATCATGTAACATGAGTAACCGACACATTTCAAAGATTTGCCAGGAGCATAATAAAATTTCCCAAGTTTTGTTTTTATACAAAGTATAGTCAGACTGTGTACTTTGTTGTGATAAAGAGATGTTTAGTTCCTATCAATAATAATGGAGTTACAGCTCCAAGTATGAGTCAAGGTGTCTCCTAATGTAAAGTGAGTAACCGTGGAATAGCCCATATGATAATACTGGTAATGATATTAGTATATGGTAATGCTAATAATCCTTCTAATTATATTGGTGAAAATGATTTTTTGTAAATAATGACAATATCAGTTATGAAGTTAAAGGAGAATGAAACCTTTGGAACAAGATAGCTTGTGTGAAAAAAGAAAAATCAACGAAAGTTTGAGAAAAATCAGACAAATAATAAGAAAGTTATGAGCATTTGAATATTGCAATCACTAATGCTAAGGAGATCCTCACAAAGATGTGTGACGTCACTTGTGAACAACTCTCCCCATTACTTTAGTATATATTTCACTTAAACTGCCTCTTTTATCACATCTACCAATAGATCATGTGTTCTTTCTAGAGGAGGGCATGTAATACAGATTTTTAAAGAATACATCATGGATAAAGAGTTTGAATAACCATACGAAAAAGCAAAAAGAGACATTTTGGGGGTATTTTATAGTCCATCAAAGGGAAAGTTGTTCACATGTGACATCACACATCCTTGTCGCATTGCCAATGGGAGGATCTCCATGGCATTAGTGATTGCAATATTCAAATGCTCATAACTTTTTCATTATTTGTCTGATTTTTCTCAAACTTCCTTTGTTCTTATTCTTTGATTCTTATGTTTTGACACAAGCCTACTTGTTCCAAAGGTTTCATTCCCCTTTAACTGCCTTTATTCCCTCCTGCCTGCTTTTCCCCATCATCTTCATGGCATAAACATGTAGGGGTTCATCTCATTTCTAGTTGCCATTACAACACAGCTGTGCAACATTTAACTTGAGATGTAAGAGAGAAGCCATGTTAATCTATCTTGGAGGTTTTCCCCTTAATTCGCTCGAAAAATATTTTATAATATTATTAAGATGTAGGGTTTCAGAGGCGCAGATATTTTTTGACGTCTGACGAGGTTGTTTCAGAGAAACAAAATATTAAAACTGATTGTTAACGTGCATGCCTATGAAAACCATCCAATATTGAAAATATTGGACGAAATGAATTTTTTGCCCCGCCCACAAGATTATCATTGGTTAATAAATGATTGTGCGCATGAAGCTATTGTTACGTCACAATGAAATTGCATTGCGTATTAGTTGCCCGGTGTGGTAAAGGAGCGTCAAACTTTATTCAATTCAAATGCGCTTGCACAATACCCTAGCGCATCTTTACTTCATTACAAAGATTTCTTTTTTAAAAATGACAATACTCAGGCGCCATGCTCATGATTTACAGGATTGCCATAAATGATGGTTACTAAAACAATTTTTTTTTGCTTCATTACTTTATGTTTAGCTTTGTGGGGGTATCTAAATAATAATATTGTCACTCGCTGAAGAATAATATTTGATTTGTCTCTGACTCATCCAATATTGTTCTTCAGCTCGTACAATATTTCGTCGCATCCCACTCAAGGCCATCCAATATTCTCTAAATAACCTTATTTGTCTTAGGCCTAACATGATCATCATCCTCATCATTATCATCATCCCTATTGTTGTTGTAATCATTATGATTATATAACATCACCATCAACATCATGATCATCGTCACTGAATTTTCTCATGATCACAATGATCATCATAACCATCAATTCACCACCACCACCACCACCACCACCACCACCATGATCATCATCATCATCACAATCACCATCATCTTCATCATCACCAACCTCCTCCTGTGAGCAGTGGAATCCCGCTCCTTCGAAATTCTCCTCCAATCTTATCTGAATCATCACCCCCACTTCAATTACCATGACAACCACAATCATTTTAACCACCAATGATCTTGATGCCAGCTTACTTGTGCAACATCCTCTGGTGATGTAAGTGAGAAACCATGTCCAGCTATCTTGTATGCTTCCTCCTCTAAGCTCTTTAGTTTAGCTTGCATGATAGATTTCTGTGTTTCGCACTCTGCTCCATCAATCCCAATACCATTCAGTTCCACTCTAGCTAGGGTTACAATGGATGGCATCTCAACCTGAAAGAAGTAAAGGGGAATGAACAAGCAACTTAATTAGAATGGGGGCATCATGGTCTAGTAGTTCTGACTCTCGCCTTTCAAACAGAGGGTCGTGGGTTCAAATCCTAGCCATGGTTTGTTTTCCTTCAACAAGAAATTTATCCACATTGTGCTGCACTCGACCCAGGTGAGGTGAATGGGTACCCGGTAAGATTAATTCCTTGAATGCACTGAGCGCCGGTGATGGTAGCAAGGGCTTTGTATCCTCAGGCAAAGAGCGCTACATAAATCCAGCTACTATTATTATTATTATATGTATACAACTAGGTATACATATTCAGACTGAAAAGAGTGCTGTAATTCTAATCCAACAACACAAACAGAATAAATGTACTTGGGAAAGGGGGCATGTTGCAAGAAACGTATTTGCAATCAATTGCAAATTTGGAGTTGCAGATCAAGTAGCAAATCAATTCATACTCTCTGATGCAGAAAGGAGAATAGGAGACTATCAATCAAAAGTAGTTTGGAATTGATTGCAGGGGGCCGTTTCATAAAGCTGTTTGTAAGTTAAGAGTGACTTTAAGAATGACTGGTGAACCTTTCTTACGCGCTTAACCAAATTGCCAATGAATATACCATTTACCACAAGAAAGGATCACCAGTCGTTCTTAAAGTCGCTCTTAACCCTAACTCTCCCGGGGTATTTTGATTCTTGTCCTTCCGGGGGGGGGGGGGGGCCATTATGGCCCCCCCTTAAGATCTCGGCCGCCGATCGCGCGAGCGACGCAAAAATTTGCACGCTGGTAGTGTGCGATGTAATCTACAAGGCTGTATGGTAAAATTTTCCAAAATAATGAGATTTTATTTTATATGAATTAATTATGCAAATTTATGCATAAATCATACTTTTTGCTCTAATTCACTAAATAAAGCTTCTAGAATGCTAATTTTTGGTAAAAATATTCTTTGTAGCATTCTTAACAATCGCAATAAAAAAAAACTTCAGTTTGGAAATTAATTTCTTATGTATTTTATTGTTTTATGAATTTCTTATGTATTTCATTGTTTTTTTACTTTTTGTTTTTTATTGTTTTTTCAATGGAAATTGTTCCAGACTTAATTCTGATCATAAACAAGGCAAAATTAATTAATTTTAATCAGTAAAAGTAGAAATAATGATACATTTATGAATTTTGGCTAAATACACAATTTGCATTGGATTTGTAAATGAAATCACGTTTATGAGCAATTTTGGGTCTGACATGCACTTACATAATGTTGCGTAATGTCGTAACCGTGTACTCGGGCGTCACAAATTTGGGCTCAAAATTTGCGCGAGACTTGAAAGTAAAAAGTCAGTGAGCGGCGAGGTCAAAAAATTTTGCGCAGCAGATATATCGCGAAAATTGTTGAGGGGGGGGCCATAATGGCCCCCCCCCCCCCCGGGAGAATTAGGGTTAACTTACGAACAGCTTTATGAAAACACCCACCTGGAATAACAATTGATCTGGGAACCAAACTTTTACTTACACTGAATTTGAAACACCTATTTTGAGCTCTAAGCTTACCTCAAGGAATGGTTTCCACAGGTCCAACTCTTCAAGCTGCTTCTGCATAACATCCATGACCTGTAGGGCCAGGACTGCTTCAGTAGTAGCCCTTAGTCTACTGGACCCATTCATCTCTGGACTAACCCCTGGACCACCAAGGCCTAGACCACCACCAAGAGCTACAAAGTAGAATGAAGATGTCAAAAGAAGATCATTGTACCTTGATAAACTTGCTCTAGATCAGGTCATTACACAGATTTGTCAAAGAATTTAATAGACATTCCAAACTAATTTTTACACTGATGTAACTATATATAACACGTGCATGGAATGGTGGGAAATCTAAGATTCCTATTGAATCAAGTGAACAGCAAAAAACTGCGGAAGAATCAAATTCTTTGAAGAATCTAGTCCTAAAAAAGACCTTTCCAAAGATGTGTGGAACAAACATGATGCACTATATGTAATATGAGAAATGGCATCAAAAAGGAAATAATTAGGCATTATACATGTTCATTGTAATGTACATCATAAGTTTGTGAGATAATTGTTAAATCTTGAAATGTATAATGCTGTAAGTGCTTATTACCATATATGTAAGTGTGGGTGATTTTTGTAATCATTTCTGAATGCTTCAAACCATGTTGCTGAAGTTTTACATCACCATATCTAAATGAGGCTCAAAATGGTGATAAATAGAGGGGTGTGAATGAGAGGGATAGAGATGAAGTAGGAACATCACAAAATAGAAGAAAGAGCATTAAGCTTTATGAAACATTGGCCAGAGCACGCAAAGCAAATACCAGAGGATAATCATTCCTACCTTCTAGTAGATGTGTATCAGTGGGTGAATACTGTGTGACCAATGATTGAAGGTTAGGTTCCTTGCTACCAGGATCTATTAACCATTGTGCTATCTTAGGATCCTCAAGGCATCCAGATAGGAGACATCCACAGGCTTGGGATAGGATCTTATACTAGTGATAAAAATAGAACCAGATTATAACCAGGTCCAGGTAGGTTATGAGCCTCTACAATTAACTGGTGATCCAAACTTTGTGGTAAATTATATGAACCAATTTTCAGTGGTGTCGAGTTATTTCCCAAGAAAGGATCACCAGTCGTTTGCAAAGATGCTCATAACTTATGAACAGCTTAAAGAAATGATCAACTGTTTATATTTTACAATTTGCATATCTACAAGCACTTATTCACAGTGCATACACACCCAATATTATCACAATATTTATCATTACTATTATTTCTTTGATCCTTGTCAGATTGTTTTCAATAATATGTTTATATTGTGATCTCATCTCTGATTGAAATGCTAATGAAAAACATAATTACCCCAAAAATACAAATATATATATAAAGAACCTAGTAAGAGTGAAATGAATGAGTCTTCTATGACTATTCTTCGATTAGTTTGTTTATTATATAAATACAGCCCACAGCACCAGATATCTGAGTAAAATCAGACAATGTGCAAAAAAGAATTCAATTCATAATCTGTGATGCAATGTTGGTTTGTTTATCTGCAACGTTTAGTTAATTCCAATATGCAGTTTATGAGGCCAACTTACAGATGTTTCAATGTATCGGTTATTGTACGCTATTCTGTCTGAGATGCTTTCCATAAAATAGCTAACAATATAAACAGAGGTATTTCAAGTTAGGTGTTGTGAATGATGTTTATGTTGTCCAACACCAAACCCAACTTTAACACTGCAATAATATAATTGAAATTTTATTTCAATTTGAAGTTACATTGTACTTTAAATTAGGTATTGTGACTGGTGTTTATATTTTCCCCAACACCAACATAAACACTAAACTTCAACACTGCACTAGTATGAATGAATCTTACATATTGCAGTGGTTAATTTCTTACCTGGTGTTTGGCACCAAACACCACTTTCTGATGATACTTTGCCTTGGCAGTCCTTCCAAGTTTCTCAATCTCTAGTACTGGTCTGATCTTACTCAGTCTCTCATTGACTGGAAGATTAGGGGCATTGTCGGGTGGGGCAAGGGTGTCATCCGCATCACCTGCAGGAAAGATTAGATATGTCTTAGGGGTGTTGCAAAAAAATATTTTCAATCAATTGCATAATATTTTTGCAATCTTGAAATTGATATTCAATTTTAGCTTTAGCAAATAGCTTTACACTCCTTGTATCAATAAGCAGATCAGCAATCGAGTGAGAAAAAATGAAATGAAGGAAAAACTATGATCAAATTAAAAAAACACATTAAATGTGCAAAAAAGAGAGGATCAAATCTGTCCTAGTGGAGACAAACAAGCTACTGTATCCTTATTCATTTCTTTTGATCAGGAATTTAAATAGATGAAGTTTTACATGCACAATTAAATGTCTTATCACTAAAACATCGGAATTTACAAGTTAGAAAGTAAACAACTTGAGGCTTTTATGATAAAGCTCTTTTTCTTACCTGCTGGTATGTCTTTTTGAAGGGAAACAAAGTAAGCATCTTTACCACCCCAGCACACTGCTATACCTGTAACCAACAACTCAAGGTCTTCTAGAGGAAAGCCATCTGGTTTACATTCAACCCTTTTTCCATCAGAAGTGCCTGATTGGATGAAAAAGTAAAAACCATACCACATTACCATTTAAATTGTGAACTCTTTTCTTAACACTATCTTAAGTTCATCTAAGGTATGACTCTACTATCTAAAGTGCATCTACTATTGATGATTTGGAGTGATGTAGATCTGGATGTGCCTAAGGAAAAAAAAGAAAAAAAGAACACTACCTCATGATTTGAATTAAGAACTTTGTTCTCATCTCATTCTCTCTGTACAAAGCCTGTAGAAGTTAGTAGGCTATAGGTGAATACACTACATTTTAATGATTGATGGGCGTTTGGCCAGTCTTCAAACATACTATTTTTCTACTTGCATGAAATAAAACAAAAATTTAGGGCCTAAAAAATACAGGACGAGTTAAAATGAAAGTTAAACAAGTAAAACCTACATATTCAGCCTTCCATAAGTTGATTACAAGCAAGTTAAGCAACTTTTGAGACCAGCTTATGCAAAACATTAGTCATTTACCTCTAATGAGTCAAAGAGAGTTTTTAAGTACTTTAAGATTTTGACTTAAGCAGACATTTCTGATAGTTTCCAATACCATATCATCTCACATTTATGCATCACACATTGGGTTAAAAAATAATATTGAAATTAAGAGTCTATAAGAAATATTCTCACCAGGTCTTTTGAAATTTCCACCAATTGTGACACCTTGGATTGGAGGACGATACTTCTCACAGGCCACAGCCACAGCATAACGCTTCTTTCGTTTCCATTCCATCATGAATGTGCTGAAGAGATCTACATTGGCACAGACGTCTATGATAGTGAAAGCATTGTCCGTTGAAGGAATAGCTGGTGAGCTACTGAAGGACTGGGGAAAGGAGAATGATGGAGTGAAGGAAGACATCAAAGACTGCTGGTGGTTCTCTTGCTTCGAGGAGGCAGAGGCGATGACTGGATGAGGTGAGGGCGGTATCTCGGTATCGCTGTCCACGCTGAACCTGAGACTGAAATCATGTTCATCCATTCCAACATTGAGGGCGTCTTGGGATTCAATAGGTCCTGGTGAGAACAGCTCCTCGCTATCTTGCAGCAGCATTTCACTGTTGGGTATCATGGCCATATCTGGAATCCTAGGCACCTCAGTCATCTGACCTGATGATTTGTCAGCTAGTTGCTTGCTCATCTCAGCAGTCATATGAAGTTTCTTGTTTGACTTTGGAGAGCTCTTGTCTGATGCGTTCCTAAGATCCTTGGCAATAGTTGCCCTTTCTTCCTCTACTGCATCAAGATTCTGTTTACTTATATTCAAAGCTCTTGGTGATTTTCTCCTTGTACTCTCCAGGGTTCTACTTTGGCTTTTCTTTTTCTTTCCAGATTTGTGTGTTTGTCCTGCTTTGATCTTTGGTCTTTGTGTCCCAGAGGCCTTGGAGATCTTGGGAGTGGTCTGTTTTGCTCTGGGAGGTGTTGGAGGAATGTAATCTCCTGTATCACTGGTTCTCCTTTCAGAGTGTTTCATGTCTACAGGAACCACACTTTCACACTTTTCTTGAACAGCAGCACTAGCTTTTGGTGGAGTCCTTTGTCGCTTTGGTGGAGATCCATTATCCTGTCGCTCATTCTTTCTCTTTGTGTAATTAGTTGATATATTGGACTTTGTTTGGTTTTCTTTCAGCTTATAGTCTTTACTGCTTGACCCTACTGTACTTTCTTGATGAGAAGGGATTGCGCTTTTATCCTTATTCACTGACATCTTTTGCTTTATAACTGTTTGACTGCTGACCTTACAGCCAGAATGTGTCCCTGTCTTGTCCTTGCCTGCAAGGACAGTCTGGTCTTTGGATCTAGTCTTTGGTGTTTCTTTCAGCTGTGTGAACAAGTCATCATCATCATCTTCACCTGCAAAGAGGTCTAGCATGGCCAAAGTCCCTGGACTCAGAAGGCTATTTGCATTTCTTTTGACTTTATCATCTCTCTTGGGAGAGAAAACCTCTTCAGATTTGGAGGATGACTTACAGTTAGATGGTCCTATACTCTTTTTCTTCGACACAGGCTCACTCGATACAGATGATTTGGTATGTCCTTTAGATGTTGCAAATTTGTGATGATCTGTTGGTTTATTACCAGAGATGCCACTCACAATTTTCTTAGAAATTTCTCCCGATTTTGAAGGTTTCTGATCACCTACATGTAGTATTTGCTTCTCAATATCCTTCCTTTCATTTCCATTTTGTGTTAGGTTCCCTTTACTGATAATAGATGATTTGACCACTTGACAGAGTTGGTCGCCTTTGGCTTTCACATTGCTATCAGCAACATTAAGATCTTTCGCAGAGTCTACGGAACATGGGTTTGGACAAGACTCTTTGGATTTTCCAACAAAGATCATGGTAGCATTGTCTGGGCTTGAATCCAATATTTCATTTCCATCAGGAATCTCAAAAAATGAAAAGGAATCATCTGAAGATAAGTGCATAGCATCATCGTTTTTACAGCCTTGGATCTCCGATTTGGTAATATCTCTCAGCATCTTGGGTGATGTATTTTCTGGTACGATTCCTGTTGGATCCTTCCTAACCAGAGAGGGATCAGGTACAATCCTTGCATCTTCCTCAAAGTTTTTATGAGATTTAGCAGCAGAAGTTGCATCCCTTTCAACAGGCTTATGTATACTTTTACTTGGATTGCTCTCTTTGGCTACTGATGCCTGTATGCTACATGAGAATGAGTCAAAGGACTCGCACATTTGTGCAGCAAGCAGTACATCCTGGGTTGTCTCTACCAGAGGACAAGATCTGAGGTCTGTTTCCTGGAGACCATCAACAGCATGATCTGGTACAACAGTATTTGTATTAGCATTTGTGTTCTGACTTGATGTTACAGTATCTATTGCCAAAGTAGGTTCTGTTGTGTCTGAGCCACTTTGTACATTGGCTTCTGATTGAAAATCTTGGCAGTGTCCTAATTGCTTCCTTCCTCTCTTCTTTGCAGCATCAAGGTCAGGACTAGCTGATTCAGCAACAATGTCATTCTGGGTGCAATACTCAGCCATGTACTGTTCAAGCTGTGAATCCATAGATGGGAAAGTTGGACTAATCCCATCCTCTTCACCAACAACCATTCCATTGTCATCTGTCCTGAGAGTGTCCTTATCCTGCATAGGTTGTCCATCTCCTTGAATCATTGCAGGAGGAGACTCCCCTTCTTCTACCATCTGCTGCAGTACTTCCTCTAGACTACCCTCATCTAAAGGACATGAAAACAGCTCCGGAGATGTTTCCTTTTCCTGACCTTGATGATGTGAAGCTTTGTCTTCTGATACAACAGGTGTTGATGTCATCTTTCCTTTATCATGTTCTTCTTGCTCTGTGAGCTCAGGACTTCTTTCCTTGGCAGATCTTGCAGCACAATGCACATGTATTTCTTTCTTGTCAAGAAGGGATTCATTCCTAGTTATATGTATTTCACTCTCATTCCAAATTTTAATGACCCTGTGTTGTTTTGTAGGAACACATGGGATATTTGGTTCTTTATCCACTGTGTTATTCGGAGGTTTGGAATGTACCTGGGCAGTGACTGTAATTTGCTTCTTAGGTTTATCTTCAAGAGTTGTACTTCCTATAACAGACTGGTGATTGACAGTTGATTTGGATGTCTTGCTTTCTACAACCTTTATACTCTCTCCCTCCGCTTCTGCTGTAGATTCTCTCTGCATGTGGTCAATCTTCTCTTTAGAATTTGTGGATGATTTAGAGCCATTTTTTTCCAAATCACGGTGTCTTACACCAGATTTTTCAAGAGTTTTAGCAGACTTTGATGATGTACTTGGCTTATCAGTTGTGGGTTTAACAGTGACTAGACACTGTTCTGTGCGATCTTTTCCTGTCACTTGTAACAATTCCTTCTCCAAGTTCTTTTCAGGAATGTCTTTCCTGTTATAACCGATTCTGCTGTTGCTGCCTCTATTGCTTTCCTCTGACACACCTTCTATAGCTGTCTCAGGTCTACTCTCCCCACCCCTGTTGCCTTCCAGCGGGCATTCATCTTCAGTGGCGCCCTGACCTACATGTACATCAGTCTTGGTGCCATTCTTATCTCGCTCATCACTCCATGCAACTCCAGCCACACCAAGCTCTGCTTGGACGATCGCTCTGGCTTCAGAGACTATGAGCCTTGCAGCTTCAGCTTCCGTCAGTCCTTTCCTTCCAGTGGCCCAGATACATCTGGTCTGTTGCCTCTCCACTGCCTCAAAAGCATCTTCACCATGAGCTTGTCTGCCACTGAATAAAAACAATAACCACAACAAATAAGCATCCATTTCATGAGTAACACATGTCATAGGATTGAACATAATTTCATCATCTCCAGATCTTTCAGTGGCAAACAAAACATTTTGGGGAGAATTTTCTCCCGTTTAGATCTTATTAAGAGACTGAGGAAAAAAATACCCCCCTCCCCTTTCCTGGCACTTACACACTATCAGGATTTACAACACTTGGTTCACATAACGTAAAGCTCACATCTTGGTGACAGTCATCCCAGGGCCATCTTCATTTTAGGTTTGGGGCTGTGCTACTGTAAAATCTGATCCAACATCAATATCAAGATTTCAACACCAAACTTGAAATAATCCACTGTGAATTACCTTCTAAATGGCACAGAATTTCTGAGTAGCATCTCCACGTTATCCGGATCGCAGGTTGCCACAGCAGCTACAGTAGGGTAACCAGCATCATAGAGCAGCCTGGCTCGCTGGGCGTTGAGGAGTGAGATTCGGACCAGGCCACACAGCTCCCGCTGGATCCCAAAGTTCAGCCTGCTCTGGAACTGGGCCAGGAGGAGCTCCAGGTTCCACCAGCCTAAACGACTGCAGAACACTGTTACCATACCTGAATGAAAAGAGGGAAAACAAACTCATCAAAGGAATTCATGTTTCTGTTGCAATACTAGTGTATGTCTGCTAATTAATGAGGTATGTTTTTGATAGCCTGCATGTCTTATTAAAAAGAATAATTGTAATATTCCAATAATTTCACCAGTTTTGTCTCATACATTGCAGTTATACATGTGGCAAGAGATTATAAGTCAACCTTATTTCATTTTTTTCAAACTTCATCTACTATTCAATATGCTGCAACTTCAACCTCATATTCATATAGATATTGATACGACTAAGTTGGAGAAAATTGGATGACAACACTCCTAAAATAGTTTTTTTTTTAGTACAATTACACAAATTTGAAGACATGATTAAAAACAAATGATGTATGTCTTCATTTTGTTCATCATATATAATAAAAATGTATCATCTTTTAAGGCTCTGTTGATGATCGAAGCTGCTGTGCAATAGATGCCTACTGCCTTAACATGAAAGCAGATAGATCACAAAAGAACCCATGTGCATGCATCGCCTGTAAATATCCTAACGTAAACAAAATCTAAGGCTTTTAATCAAGGCAGAATATACAAAGAAGAATCTATTCTCTACCTGCAAATGTACTAGCAGATTGCTGTAATGACTGCAGCTGCCCAAAACCACAGTTGTACTTGGCAGCGACAGTCGGTAGCGGCACTTCATTGACCAACTCCTGAAGGACAAGTGTGGTATAGAAACGTCGGTGGATGGCGATGCTCTTTTGGACATTGGCCGAACGTGATGCATAGGAGACAAGGCCTTGACTGGCCCTCATCAGGAATGATTCCTCTACTCCGACTAGTTCAGCAACCCGACGCTGGTCTGAGGACATCTTCTCCCACGTGCAGACGAACTGGTACCAGTCGGGCTGGAAGCCTTGATCATAGATTGGAGTGACCTAATAGCACATTTAAAAAGATATCATTTTAATATCAGGAGGTCATGACATGAAGAAACTTTGGTCAGTAATTTCAGTGACAAATTTGCAGTCTGCCAAGGAGTTATAAAAATCTGAGACTAACTTTTACAGCTGCCAGAAAAAGTCTCAGACATGCCACTTTATGAAACACCGGTCTAAACTTAATTTAATTGTGATGAATGACTGCAATGTCTAATGATAATGGGGGAGGGCATTTCACTTAGCCTATAATCAATGTAATAATTGATCCATCAAGAAATTTTTTTTTTTTTAAAACATGCAAGCTATTGTCAGCTTGAGATTTAATAATATACCTTCCTTCCTGACATTTTAAAACCATGTTCACAAATATGAGGACCTGTTTCACATAAGTTGAAGTCATTACATACTGAAAATCCACTATCTGATTGGCATGGAGCATACCTATAAATTTTCATTGATAACAAGTTAATGAGACATGGATCAAGTTATGCCTTACTTGATAGAGAATATGAAGTTCATTTTCCAGGACAAAGTTCTTGCGAGCCTTCTGAAGTTCAGCAAACACAAGAAGAGCCTCATTTGGTGAGAGAGCTGATGATAGAGTAGCTTTCCCTAGTTGGGTGGGACAATACTTTTCTACCATACCATCTAGGAATCGAATATTATACAAGAAATAGATTTGTATTTTACATGTGTATTCAATATCATATGCATTGTTTATCATCAATGATTGCTGAAGGGGTGCATCTTTAAATTACAAAATTAAAACAAAAAATAAAATAAAATATTATTCAAGACACAATATAAGCAATTTCTCTACTAATGCAGGTATATGATTTAGCATCAATTTCTCAGAATACTGAGAAAGGAAATAAAAACACATGAACTATATTTTCTAGTTTACCATAGAGAATTAAAATTATACAATTAAATTAAAGCAAAAGGATTCCAAAATATGACTTCTAAAGGTGAATAAAATAATCAAATACAATAACAAAATTCCTTCACTCATCACAAAATATTTGCCAATATTTCATGCATTAACCTGTACTAATTTACTTTGCCTATTCAAACCTGTCCATAAAAACCAGCCAACCAAGGGAGACCAGAATAATGGTTTTTATGAGCAGGTCATCTTCAAATACAGGTTCAATTACATGGGCGTATGCAGAAATTTCTTGCGGGGGAGTGGGGGGGGGGGGGGGGCAGGCAAGACGAGTAAACTTTTTCAAAAAACTCAAAATCAAGGGAGCAAAGTGACCGAGCTTGTCATTAGGTCATTTCGTAAAGTGAAATAGAAGGATTTCCTGCATACTTTGGTAAATTTTGTGAAAATACTCGGCAAAAATATATAAGTTTTCAAAATTTCTGTGAGGCAACTGCCCCCCTGACGACCCCCCCTGCTGTGTATGGCCATGCTCAATTAATCAAATGAAACCAAAGTGAAACCAAACTTTTGGTCTTTATAGAGAGGTGGTCCTTCAACACAGATGGTCTCTCAATTAGGTTTGATTGCATTACCTTCTGACTCCACGTTCTGTAGTCTAATGAATTCATTCTCCTCAAGGAACCTGACACAAGATAACACTGCTGACTCTGTATTGACCTCTGAACCTTGACCTTTTGACCTGATCTCTGATAGGCTGGCAGCCAGGAGAGTGCTGGATGCATATGCCTGGACCTCAGTAGGACTGGATGCTACACCACTAGCAATGATCTACATAGCAAGGGGGGAGAAGAAGATTCTGGTCAGAAGTGTGCTTAGCCCTGTTACCAACAATCAGCAGCATTTAAGTTATGTAAATTAAAAAAAGAAGATAAATAAGGGCTTAAATTCATAGTAAAGTGCAG